>NC_136261.1:378660962-378693462 GCF_964187855.1 Myxine glutinosa | reverse complement strand
AATTGCTAATTGAAACATTGGCATTTTATTGATGACATGTCAAGTTTTTGACCAAGATACACCATCTCATCAGTTTGTTCTACAGTACAGAACAGCACAGGGTGCAATGTCAGTCCCCTTTCAATAGCGTGTGTGGCCACCATTGTTTTGGATACAGGCAGTGCATCATCGGCGTATACTGCCTACCAGTCTTTGGATGGATTGCTGCTGGATTCTGTCCCACTCAGTCCTCAATGTCTGAAGCAGCTCTGCCCGTGTCCTGGCCCTGCCAACTACGCGTCTCCCAAGCTCATCCCACAGGTGCTCTATGGGATTCAGGTCAGCATGGTGTTGATGCTGACTGCATGGTGTTGATGTTCTCGCCTTGGAGAAATGCAGTGGTAAAGCAGGCAGCATGGGGCCGAGCGTTGTCATGCTGAAAGGTTCTCAGTTCTGGGTGGTCTAGCAGGAATGGCAGCAGATGAGGTCGCAGGATGTTATCCACATACCGCTGGGCGTTAAGATTCCCATCCACAACCACCAGTGGCGTCCTGTACCGGCCTGATATGGCGGCCCACACCATCACACTTGGGCCACCCCACCTGTTGGCTTGACGCACGCAACAATCGGCATATCGCTCGCCAGTTCTTCTCCAGACACGCTCACGCCCATCAGGACTGTCCACACAGAACCTTGACTCATCGCTGAAAGCGACCTCGTTCCACTGCGCCAAGGTCCACCGCTGATGCTGCTGGCACCATCTCTGTCGGTTGCGGCGATGGGCAGCCGTCATCACAGGGCCTCTGTATGGTCTTCTGGCAGTCAGGCCATAGTCATGCAGTCGTCTTCGTGCAGTATCATTGGAGATCTGTGGGTTTGCACGCCCCGGAGTTTCTGCCGCAGTGTGGGATGCTGGACGGAATCGATCCCGCCGGTGACTTCGGACCATCTGCCTGTCCTGCCTTGCAGTGGTGACTCTTGGCCTCCCTGATCGAGGTCTGTCATCTGCAGAGTTGTGGAGGGTGTCTCTGTCCACCAGGGCCGATATCGTCTGGTGTGAACAGCCAAGGCGACGTGCCACCTCACGGTAGCTCAGTCCGCCTTGCAGCATGCCCAGGGCACGCTGCTGTTGATCCCTTGACAATCGTGGCATGTTGATTGAAATGCCCATTTTGCACTGGCCTTTTTAAAGCCAATATCAAGACATCACGTGCAGCTCTTTAAAATCATCCCGTACCCCTTGGCTAATCACTGACAGTCAAAACGGCTGTTCAACAGCTGTGCTATGAAGTGACCATTGAAGGTTCAAGTGACCATAAGTGACTGTTTTGTCTGACAGTGAGGACACTAATGTCCACAAATAGGTTCACACATTTACTACACGCAGTGTTATTGTTTACATTTAAAGGTTTCAAAGGTGGTACGTTTCTTTTGCGTTTTCGGTCCTTTTGAAGTTGGTCAAAATGGTCAAATGTTTCGGTCAAAATACCCATTTTGCACTGGCCTTTTAAAAGCCAATATCAAGACATCACGTGCAGCTCATTAAAATTATCAAGTACCCCTTGGCTAATCACTGACAGTCAAAACGGCTGTTCAACAGCTGTGCTATGAAGTGACCATTGAAGGTTCAAGTGACCATCCATGACCGTTTTGTCTGACAGTGAGGACACTATTGTCCACAAATAAGTTCACACATTTACTACACGCAGTGTTATTGTTGATATTTAAAGGTTTCAAAGGTGGTAAGTTTCTTTTGCGTTTCAGATATATATATATATATATATATATATATATATATATATATATATATATATATATATATATATATATATATACAGTCACGTGTAAAAGTAAATACACCCCATGTAAAGTTTTGACTTTTTCAACATATTTCAACATACAGCTATTTGATCTTCATTTCAACAATATTGACAGACACAGGTGATATAATACAACAACTTTAATGAAACATTTACATTTTGAAGTTCATTGTATAATTTAAATAAACATAAATGCAAATTTCGCATGTGGAAAAAGTAAGTACACCCCTACATTTATCACTACTTCAAATACCTAAAATTAGAATCAGGTGCACCAGCTCAGGTGCAAATGATTAGAACATCGTTAGAGAGGATCTTGGAGGAACCCTTCTATTTTAAACCTCAGACATTTAGTTTGGTTTGCTCTTTGTTGTTGAAGTGTGCGGCTTCACCATGGCTAGATCAAAAGAGCTCTCTGAGGCCTTCAGAAAGAAGGTTATAGATGCCTACGAGTCTGGGAAGGGATATAAAAAGTTCTCCAAACAATTTGAAATCAATCGTTCGACTGTCTCGAAGATCATCTACAAGTGGAGAAGATTCCAAACAACTGCCAACTTGTTCACCTATGTAAAACCTATGTAAAGACCAGCACTTCTGGAACAATGTGCTCTGGACAGATGAGTCAAAGGTAGAGATATTTGGCCACAGTACCAGAAGACATGTTTGGCGAAAACCAAAGACAGCACTTGACCACAAGAACCTGATACCAACTGTAAAGCATGGTGGTGGAAATATTATGGTTTGGGGCAGCTTTGCTGCATCAGGGCCTGGGCAGGTCACCATCATAGAATCCACTATGAATTCTTCATTGTACCAGAGGGTGCTTGAGGATAATGTGAGGCCATCTGTCAGAAAAGTTGAAGCTCAACCGAAGGTGGACCTTGCAACATGACAATGACCCTAAACATACCAGTAAATCCACCAAGGAATAGCTGAAAAGAAAGAAATGGAGGGTTCTGGAATGACCAAGTCAAAGCCCGGATCTAAATCCCATCGAGATGTTGTGGGGGGATTTGAAACGAGCTGTGCATGCAAGAAACCCCTCAAACATCGCACAGCTGAAATAATTCTGCATGGAGGAGTGGGCAAAAAAAAATTCCAGTCGATGTCAGAGACTGGAAGACAGTTATAAGAAACGCCTACTTACGTTATAACGAAACGTTATAAAAACGCCAACTTGAGGTTGTTTCTGCCAAAGGGGGCAATACCACCTATTAGAGCCAAGGGTGTACTTACTTTTTCCACATGTGAAATTTGCATTTATGTTTATTTAAATTATACAATGGACTACAAAATGTAAATGTTTCATGATATCTATATATATAAAACACAGTTTGTGTGTGTGTGTGTGTGTGTGTGTGTGTGTGTGTGTGTGTGTGTGTGTGTGTGTGTGTGTGTGTGTGTAATGTTACCGATAGACACCTAAACGGAGAGGCTTACGTGCTTGATATTTGACATAGACATGGCCATTGAGCCTGGGACGAACATGGCCGAACTCAAAATATTTGACGATCCATATTTTTTATTCATATTTACCTCAGCGCATTTCAGCGAAGTACCTGCTAATCTCAGCCGGTTCCAGAGCAGCTCACTGATTCGCTCAGAGCGATCACGTGATGTTCCATCCCGTCACACGTCACACGTTTTTTCACCTTTTATGCGATCGTGTTTTGTATCGATTTTGTGCGATATGAATTAAATGTCTTTGAAACAGCTGTGAAACGTCTTTCCACAACCCTTCCGTAACCGATTGGAGCAGTTTATTGCCGCACAAAACGAGATCCGCGAAGCGAGTTGGTCGAGTCGTGCTGACCAAGATGGCGACACGGCGGCTTCACTTTTCACGGAGTATGAGCATTCTATATATTTTCAATTCAGTGCGCCCGTGATTTGTGGCATAGACATGACCATTGGGCCTTCACGGTGTAATTTGTGCGAGGCTTTTGTCCGAGTGAGCTTGAGTCGAGAGGGCGAATGTACGGGTTGGGAATGTACGGGTCTCCCTTCCCCCGCCCGGCAACGCCGGTACTGGAGGACGTCACAGGATCGGTGAGTCTCCAAAATCTGCTTCGTGCTGTTGTGAATATGCAGGACTATGTCCGATTGTTGTGCTGCTCTCCGACCATGAGAACTGCAACGTCATTGTTGACTGGCCATCCCCTTCCCTCCCCCTTCCCCCTCCTCCCTCCATCCCCCCTTCCCTTCCCCCTCCACCCTACCCCTCCCCTTCTCCCCTCCCCCTCCATTTTCCCCCTCCCCCTCCATTTTCCCCCTCCCTTTTCCCCCTCCCTTTTCCCCCTCCCCCCTCCCTCCTCCCTACCCCCTCCACCCTACCCCCTCTCCCCCTCCCCTCCCCCACCCTTCTCCCCTCCCCCCTCTTACCCCCCCCCGTTCCCCTCCCCTCCTCCCCTCCCCCACCCTTCTCCCCTCCCCCCCTCTTACCCCCCCCCGTTCCCCTCCCCTCCCGCCCAGCAGTGCCGGGTACTTCTGCTAGTTTGTTATATTATATCACCTTTAGCTATCAATATTGTGGAAATGAAGATCAAATAGCTGTATGTTTAAATATGTTGAAAAAGTCAAAACTTTACATGGGGTGTACTTACTTTTTCATGTGACTGTATATATATATAATATCCCATTGATACATTTACCTTCAGAGAACCTCAACACAAAGTAATTATTAAAATCACATCATTAATTAAAAAGGGAAAACGTTTATGTTCAAACATCCCATTGATCCATACACAGGTACTCACCTGAGTTCTTTCAGTCGATTTGGTTTGTTCACCAGGGACTTCACCAGAATCTCCAAACCATCATCACCAATAGACTGCCCGTTAAACCTGTAGAGAGAAGGCAGAGAGTGAGCTGTGACTGTAGATTCGGACAATTAAAATGTGCCCCAAAAAATTCTTCTTCTTTCATATACGGCACATAGCTGCAGGTATCATTTGCTGCGTGTGCAGCAGTGTTCCTGATATAGATTAGAACCCAGGCTACACGTTTGGAGGAGAGTGCAATGCAAATCCCTCTGGGCTATCCTAGTAGACGACCACAAGGATTGTGTTTGAAACAGAAAGGAATTACCATCCAGCCTGAGGTATTAAGTTCGAGCTCGTATTCGATCATAACGTGTCCTGTACTTCTGTTTCATTCACATTGTTTCAAACACACACACACACACACACACACACACACACACACACACACACACACACACACACACACACACACACACACACACACACACACACACACACACACACACACACACACACACACACACACACACACAATAAACTTCATATACGCCACGGGAATGTTAAAACATAGGGGCAATACACCTGGCGCTCACCTGGTAGAATAAACAGTATACTGAACTGACTAAGGGTATTTTAAACCAATTTCAATGGTTGCTAGAAGACAGGGCAGCATGTAGAATCATACTAACATAATCACAAGACTTTAAACAAACAAACAAGAAGACGTCATGCGGAGCATGATACTTGCAAAATCCGCCCCCCACCCCCAAGAAAAAAAATTCCATTGATACAGCAAATTGTCCATTTCATTAAGATGAAAATTGACAATCTTGATCGAAGCTCGGGTCAATAGGAAGAAAAGTGACGATTTTTCGGATGAAAAATGATGATTTTGGAAGGTTGCCCTTGAGTTGACCTTTGACCTTTTGACTTCAAAAATAGTTTCCAATTTCCAAGTCAATCGGATGAAAATAGGTGATTTTAGAAATTCGGCCTATGTTGACCTTTTGGCCTATGTTGACCTTTTGGCCTATGTTGACCTTTTGGCCTATGTTGACCTTTTGGCCTATGTTGACCTTTTCGCCAATGTTGACCTTTAAAATACTTGGTGGTTAAATTCAGTGACCAGATATGCAAGTCCTCTTCAAATTTCAAGTCAATCGGATGAAAATTGAGGATTTTAGATATTTGGCCTATGTTGACCTTTTGGCCTATGTTGACCTCCAATATACTTGGTGGTTGAATTCAGTGACCAGATATGCAAGTCCTCTTCAAATTTCAAGTCAATCGGATGAAAAGAGGCTTTTAGAAATTCGGCCTATGTTGACCATTTGGCCTATGTTGACCTCAAATATACTTGGTGGTTCAATTGAGTGACCAGATATGCAAGTCCTCTTCAAATTTCAAGTCAATCAGATGAAAATTGAGGATTTTAGAAATTTGGCCTATATGTTGACCTTTTGGCCTATGTTGACCTTTTGGCCTATGTTGACCTCATATACTTGGTGGTTGAATTCAGTAACCAGATATGCAAGTCATCTTCAAATTTCAAGTCAATTGGATGAAAATTGAGGATTTTAGAAACTTGGCCTATGTTGACCTTTTGGCCGATGTTGACCTCAATGATACTTGGTGGTTGAATTCAGTGACCAGATATGCAAGTCCTCTTCAAATTTCAAATCAATCGGATGAAAATTGAGGATTTTAGAAATCTGGCAAAGTTGGTGACCTTTGGCCTATGTTGACCTTTTGACCCCAAAAACAAAAGGCTTCTCAATTGGGACAACCTATACAACTTGGTGAAGTTTCGTGACGATGGGTTTAGAATTGTGACCTGTAGACCGGTGACAAACAAGCAAACAGACAGACAGAAGTACAAACGCAACCGACCAATATACTTGAAAAATCTTCGATTTTGCAACTAAAAAGTACCTATTTTGGGGGCATATCCCTACTCCCCCAACCCCATATACCTCCTAAGACCCCAATTTTTCTAATACCTTGAACAAACATTGGTACATCATGGGTGATTAAGGTTGTGGTCAAGTTTCATAGAACTTCTGTGTGTAGTTTCTGTGAAGAAAGTAAATACCTATTTTGGGGGGGGTCAAACCTAGATCCACTTTGACCCACCTAAACCCCGATTTTTTTTAATGCCGTGAACAAACTTTAGTCACAACACACCAAATATCATTTGTGCCAAATTTGGTCGCAATCACATCAGCGGTTTCAGAGAAGAAGTTTCAAGTGTTTACGGACTGATGGAATAACGGATGGAATGACGGACTGACGGACGAACTGACCTGCTGGAGGAGAGTCGTGCCGATTGTCATCTCTGCGAATCTAGATGGGATGCCCTAAAAAGGATTCCTGCCTTCCGTGTGGGGATAACCAGCGTCGCAAGTTGGCATTTTCAGTTTCGCCACATGTTCCCATGCACAGAGCTTACTACCTTTTTTTGCATCAAAAACCTACGTGTGAGTTCCCTGAATCTACCGTCGTTGGTTTCATTACCTCCGCCACCAAAGGTGGATGGAGGTTATCTTTTCACTCCTGTCTGTCTGTCTGTTTGTGAACAAAATGTCTCAAAAGGTTGTGGACGGATTCGGATGAAATTTGGTGGAGATGTAGCGTATGTGACAAGGACCAAATGCTTAGATTTTGGTGAAGATTCGGATCCGGCTACTCGAATTTTTAAAGTGATTCTTCACCATTGGAAGAACGGGCCAAAAACGATATATAGCAGGAAATCTCAAAAAGTTGTGCACGGATTTGGATGAAACCTGGTGGACAGGTTGGGTGTGTGACAAGACCAAATCAATTCCATTTTGGTGAATATCTGAATATGGATACGAGAATTATTTAATTTTTTTAAAGTGATTCTTCACCATTGAGAGATAGGGCTAAAACCAACATCTAGCAGGATATCTCAAAAAGTTGTGGACGAGTTATAACTAAATTAGGTGGAAGGGTTGGTTTAGTGACAAGAACAAGCAGATTAGATTTTGGTACAGGTCTGAATCCAGATCCGACCTATCAGTGGGATACAAAACAAACTATTCTGCCTGATGGAGGTATGCGCTCCGAGTGCTGCTCTAGTTTTTTGTAATCAGAACAAAATTGATCACCACACAAATAGTCATGGAAAGATGATCTCTTAAATAAAAAAATAAAAAAATAAAAAAATAAAAAGATAAGAGAAGGACAATGGAAAAGTCTACAACTTAAGTCGACAACATATTGTTCACAATGAAGAAAATTTTAAATGGAAGTAGACCGACTGTATACACAGAAAGTACAGACAAATAATGAAGAAATAAAATTACATCTCAACAACGTAGGGGGCTTTAAAAATCCGAAGGAAACCAAAAATGAGATTGAAAGATCAAATTGAAAAATTATTTGGAGTTCAATGATCCTGAATTGCAGAGAACAGAAAAGAATGGAGGACGTGTTAAGGGAGGTCGGGGCCCTGCAGGTATATTAATATAGAGTCGGGAAGTGAAGATCTACAAAATTTAAAATAGTACAAGTACATGAGGGAGCTTGCTTTACATTTCCTGTTATTGATAACTTGCAGAGTTACCCGGCATTGCCCGGAAAATAAATAGTCAGTCACGTGTGTGTTGTGGGCTTTTTATAGTCAGAGGAGCCCTGCTGCTACGCCCCTTTGGCACGCGCCGCTGCCACGCCCCTTTGGCACGCCCTGTGCAACACCCCTTTCGCACGCCCTGATTGCAACACCCCTTTGGCACGCCCTGTTGCCACGCCCCTTTGCTACGCCCTGCTGCCACGCCCCTTTGGCACGCCCTGATGCCACGCCCCTTGTCTAAATCTGATGCGCCCATGTTTTTTGTCGTGAAAAGTTATCCCCCATGGACCTCCTCTTCTTCGGCTGTCCCTTGCTTACTTGTCTTGTCCTTGAAGTGTCTTGTCACTTCCTTAGGCTGTCCATGAGGCACAACCGAACAAACAGACGTTCACAAATAGGGTTATAGATGGTGTGAAATGATATTCCACAATATTATTGTTATTAAAAGCATAATACTTAACGAACCACACCACGTGATCCGTCCATCTCAACCAACCCTCACATTGCTCCTCCAGGGTAACATCACCTACACTTTGTTTTGGTTACCATCCAAGCACTTAAAACCTATCAACACAAACTCGACCCAACTCGGGACCCATTCTACCTGTGCTGTAACCTTGAACCCGACACTGAACACCAATTAATCACAACTTGCTCTCAACTCGCACGATACAGATAACTATTTAGCATTTTATCTCTGCTAGATTTCTGGGGGAATCCCGTCCGCTGCTACCTTGGGGCCTTAGGCTTCTAGTGAGAACACGTGAGGTTACCGACGACGAAAAGAATCAGGAAGTGTGGGTTTTAAAGAGTGAAACTCATATGGAGATAAGAGGAGAAAACTCTTGTTTCGGACTGTTTGGTCGAAACAAGAGAAAAATGACTCACTCGAGCTTTTCACACAGAGGGAAGGCTGGAGCCAGAATCTTCATCCTTTGTGTGCGATCAGTGCGACCGACATCGACCCTCCAAAAATCCACGGGCTTGTTTGCTGTTTGAAGAGCGTAAACCACCACGGTGCAGTCCAAAGGAGAGGTCATGTTCTGTGTGAGTTCTTCAAACTTCACATCCTCCATCATGGTTTTGGTAAATTCCACATCCTGGAGCTCATACATACAGTGGAAACAATTCAAGTCTTTCTGTTTGTGTTCTTTGAGCCAGGAATGGATTTTATGTTTTGGTTTTGTTGACAATTCAAAATGTCTCCCGATGGTGTCTCTGGGTTTATCAGCAAACAAACCAGAAAGGAACTGCTGAACAATCTGAAACCGATCATCATCTCTGTTCTCGGACTTCACAAACACTTTATCCACAGACTCTTCACATTGAGGCAAGAGGAAGTAGAGTGCTGCGAAAAACTCCTGCACTGTCAGGTGGAAGAATTCATAATGGCAAACACTTTCAACTTCCGTCTTCAGGAAAATCTCAGAGAGAAATGCTAGAGGTGGTTTTGCGATCCCTTCTCCAATCAGCCATCTTCTGAACGTGGCTCTTGATAGTATCCTTTCCAGGAAGTGCAGCAGTGCTGGTTTTCTGATGCTGTCACTCATCAAATCTTCATCACTGAACAAGATTTTTCTTTCCTTCACTCCATGAAATGCCAAACGGCAGAGACTATGAAGTGAATCTGGGGAGCTGGTGATGGATTTCCCTCCATGGTGCTCCAAATGCAAGTGGAGGTAAAGAGAGAAAAGTTCAGTCATTGTTTTGGGTACAGGGTCACGTGTGCTCCCCTCATGGGAATCAAAGTACCTGCCGAGACAGGTTGCAGTGATCCAGCAGAAGACGGGATTAAAGCAAAGAGATAATAACACCTCATTTTCTGATACATGTTGTAGAACCTGCTTTGCTTTGTCCTCATTTTTGTAGAACCTCTGAAAAAATGTCTCGGTTTTCTCATGAGAGAATCCCACAATCTCAGCCATACAAGTAGATTTGGGATCATAATATACATGGTGTAGCCATTGTAGACCCATGAGCCTTGTGGTCACCAGGACAGTTCCGTGACTCAGGAGAGTTCCCTGTAAAAGTCCTGCGACGATCGATCCGACATTGCTCGCTTCTTGTGGGGATTTGCAAACCTTGGTAAAATCAAGAGGGTGTTTCATCTCATCCAGAGCATCAAGAACCAGGAGGACCCGGAAAGCATTTTCCATCAAATAATCAACAACCTCCTTCAGGGAGGGATACTCATTCAGGAGTATCTCCTTTAGAGTGGTTTCTGTTGAAATGTGGTTCAGGTTCCTACATTTCAAAAGAAGCACAAAATCAAACTTGTTTTTGATCTTTTCATCATCTTCGGCCCAATCAACAACTAGCTTTTTGCAAAGCACGCTTTTTCCTATCCCAGGACTACCAAACATCAGCACCTTGGTCACGTGCTGCATAAAACACCCCTTTTGCTTAAACAAGTCCTCCATGGACACTCGGTCTTCTTGAATCTTCTTGAGATTGTTCTTTCTCCTAGGTTTTACCATCTCGTGCTCTTGACATTCAACTTCAATTTCTGGTTTGCTCTTCACAATTATGGGTTCCACAAACCGATCTTCAAGCCTTGTGCACTCTCCTAATGAGATGTTGTAGTCTTTGATTATCATTAAGTTATTCAACTCCTTCTTCAACTCCTCTTGAGCTTTCCCTGTTCAGGAAGATAATGTAAACAATGTGACAACAACACAACAGGCATTTTAAGGCCATTTTCCCTGCTAGAGCGGGGGTCTCAACTTGCGGGCCCCATGACAATCTCCTCCATTTTGCCCTATATTCTGCATCTCCCCTTGTTAACCCCCTTACCCGCATTTTTTCTTCCACCACCTTTAGCCAAATCTTTCTCGGTCCCTGTCCTCCACTTCCTTCTACATTCATTTCCATCACTCTTCTCAACCAGTCACTTTCATCCTTCCTCAACACATGACCAAACCATCTCAACCTGTTCCTCTTCACAGCATCCATCACAGGCTCTATTCCCATCATCTTTCGCAATTCATCATTTGTCTTCCTCTTTCTCAACGATACTCCACACATCCACCGAACCATTCCCATTTCCACCCTTTCCAGCCTTTGTTGCTGCTCTATGTTCATTACCCATGTCTCGCTCCCATAAATCATAACACTTCTCATACATGCAGCAAACGCCTTTCCCTTCAGATTCAAAGACACTCCCCTCCTCGTCAGCAATATAAGCAATATAAGACAAATAAGTAAAAAAAAACAAAAAAAAAAACCCGCTATTTCATACAGTGTGTTATCGCATACATTTTAAATCAATCCACACTGTACAACATTCACATGTACTCAACTATGGATACCCCAGATGTTTGGAAAGATGGACATACACCAAACTCAAGAAGTACAACAGGACAGGAAGGAACCCCGGAATAGAGCCCAACAACTTTTCTGGGAAGTGTTCCGTGTTTCAATGAGCCAATGCCATGCTGACAAGTGTAATAATTAGGATATATTTTACCGATCACTTGGTCATGCAAAATTACTCCACCTCGACTAAAGAGATTGGAGACCATGTACAGTGATGTATAAATACGACGTAGTGTTTATGCACTCATGAATGGGTGAATATTGGATTGAAAGTTAATTGAAACAGATCATGTGCATGCAATTTCAGATTTTTAGAATAAGGAATTCGATTAAAACATTTTTGGCTGGTATACCACTTCACCTATGGTGTCATCATTGTCATGTTTTTGTTCCCCATTGGGAGTACTTGACAATGTGCCAAGTTTCAAATTTTTCCATTAAGCTGTTTCCGAGAAATAATTTTTTAATTATTTGATTTTAATCCCAGATGGCTGCCATACCACGTGACGTATGACATCAAAAATATCATAAAAACATTCTGCATGGGTGTCACTCCTACCCTCAAAGTTTCGTCTCAATCAGACATATGGTTTCTGAGAAAAACGAGGTTTAGCCCGTATGGACGGATGGACGGACGGACAACCTGAAAACTTAATGCCTCCGGCGACTTTGTTGGCGAAGGAATAATTTTTTTTTTACAATTTATTTATTGATGCAAGGTTTGCAGGTTGCGGTCAATGTGCTCAAATAATCACAGGTTGGCGAACTATTTTCCACATTTATTCACCTAATTAACATGGGCCCTCAACACAATAACCCCCTCAGACCCCCCAACATCATCATCACCAGCATCTACATCAACTCGTCTTTATCATCGCCATCATCAACATAACATTCATTATTGGATCAAGTTTATCATAATTATTAATAAAAGCAAATTTCATTGAAGTGAAATCTGAAGGACTTACCCCAAACTCTCAATATATTCTTCATCTCATCTGGAAAACAAACACGTGATAAATTGTAAAACAGTGGGAGAGATGAAACAGATTCATTGTTAAAATTGTGAAGAATGAGAAAGTGTCAGTGTCGGAAATAAAGGAATATCTGTCCCGCCAAGGATTCTGTGTAATCTGAAGCTCTCCTTATTGGAACTTCCCATGTTGTTTTGTATGCAGCCTGTGGCTGCTGGTTGCATCGTTTTCTGGAAGTGCAGCTTTGCACTCAACTAGAATTTGCACTTTGCACTCAATCTTGAGCACTCAACTAGAATAGAACCACCTTTAGGGGCCATTTTCCCCGCAGAGCAGGGGTTGGCCTTTTTCAGGTACCATGGTCCCCTTTTTGAAGCAATGTTTTATGGCCGGATGCCCTTCCTGCCACCAACCCTGTGAGTCGCCTCTTGCAATTGCCAGTGAACTGGTACTCAATTTGCCGACCTCGGAAGGATGACAGGTTGAATCAACCCCCCGGGCATTAATTCAGCGATCGACCGGGATTCGAACCCAGGATCCTAGGATCCCAAGTCGGCACCCTAACCGCTAAGCCAACACCAGGCTATAACTCAACTCTAGAATATGCTTGACTAACTCCTTACTATATTATGGACTGCCTATCCTAAAAAAAACAGATCCATTGCATCAAAGTTTATGACAAATTAATCCTCTTAATCCGACAAATAAACCACCTGGATGCGTTTCATGCACCACATGTCAGTGGAGGATGGTAGTTCCACAGAAACTTGAATGAATAACACTCTGTTTATAAAAGGCCATGTGATGAGTAGTATTCTTACCTCTTTCCAGCTTGTTGATACTTTTTATCATCGGGACCTTCATCCTTTCGTCATGTAATAGTATTTTGCAGAAAGTGCGGAAACTCTCCGCTCCTTCCTCCATGATAAGATCCAGCAGAACACTCACACGATTGTTGGATTTGTTCGTTTTGAACCCTTCAAAATCCTGCACGCATACACACATGCAATGTCATAATGCACGTACACATCTCGTAACGACAGCAAGGTTCGTGCAACTACAGGAGAACAAAATTCCCAGAGTTTACCAGAACAAAAGCAGGTTACCAAGAGCCATTGCTACACATTTATAGGATGAATGAATGAAATAAAGAAAAATCCTGTTTGTTTTTGTCATTTGAACAATAAGTTTGAATACATCTATCTATACATACAATAGATGTGAGCGTGTGGGCGCTGAAGGAGTTGAATACAATAAATGTGAGCATGTCAGTCAGTGCGTCTCCTCCATAACTGCAAAACCATGAAACCTAGCGGCCCGACACTTTGCATGCATACTAAGGGAAATCCAAGGGCGTGCACACATGAAATCTGGGTGGTTGGATAAATGTAAACACCCCTTTTGAAGATAATTGAGCTTAGTAAATCAAACTGCAAAACAGGCTTACCCTTGGTCATCCCGCGTTCAGCTCGCAGGAGTCGTAATCCCACATTTTGTTTTGGCCCAATGTCAAAATGCCTTGCCTTGGAACAGGTTGTAATGGTTCCTGCAAGATCAAGCGCTTAAAAATTTTTTTTCCCCACTTTCTGCGCTCACATTGAATGTCTGATCTTTGTACCTATGAATCGCTGTATATGTCGCTTTTATACTGTAGGTGCTATATAGTTTTCAAATTAGGAGCTTGGAGCAACTTTATGCACATGATGCGATTTTCCATGATGGCTTCTCATAGACCAATTAAAGTGTAGCAAGACCCCGATATTTGCAGGGGATACGTTCCTGGAAAATGCTGCAAATGTCAAGGCATTGCTCCAATAGGAAAAGGTGGGATAGGTTCAGAGGTTCGTGATTCACAAGAGAAAATTTGAAAAGTTTAATAACACGACTGCACATAATTACATTTTCATTTAAAATGCTTACAAATAAAAATAAAAATACCATAAATAATTCCAAAAAGGTGAACTCATTATTTTGCCGTGAGCGTCATGTTATTTTTTATTGAAAATGAACCATTTCTTTTGCTTCGATCTTGTGCGATCTCCTAATTGAGTCTTCATTTTGGGAATAGTTGCCGTTTTAATTGTTCGGACCTTATAGCTTGAAGGAAGACACTGTCTTCTGTATTATCTTATGAAAATAAACGACGAGCTTAAGTTGCATTATATAATGAAAAAAAGCTTACAAAAATAAATAAATAAAAAACCAGCAGGTAATGTTTCCAATTTTTATTTAATAAAAGACGCAACTTTTGATCTGAAGATGATGACGATTATGATGATTATGACTGACTATTTAGAATCCAGTGAACTCGGTGAACTCCAAGAGGAAGCAGGTGAGGGTGCTGACAGGTTGTGCACCAAAGAGGATGTAGGTGAGGGCGCTAAAGGGGATGCAGGGGAGGGTGCTGATTAGTCGTGCACCAAAGGGGTGTGGGCGCTGAAGGAGTTGAAGTGGAGGGGTCAGGACGGAAAAAAAAAAAAGGATGATTGAGAGCTGTTTCGCTGAGTGCTGCAGGTTTCCGGACAGCTTTATACAGCAGCAAAACATCATCTAACCCTCTCTTGAATCGAAGGTACCGCTCCATCACTGGGTTGGCATCTTGCAACCTGTCAGCGATTGTCCCAATATCCTGCAGCTCCTCAGCGATTCGCGAAATGGTGGAGGAGGGAGGTGGGGAGTGGGATGGGAAGTTACTGAATTCACTCACCTGCTTGTTGGACATCGATCGATTAAATAACCTTCAGGGTTTTGACATCAACACCAAATAACACCACCATTAATGCCCTTCCTGTAATGCCTCCCTAACAATCCTTAAACAGTCCAACTCATCTCCAAACATGTCTCACTTAATTTTAACTTCAGCACCAGAAGCAAATATTTAAGTAAATTAAAACTAATAGCTTTGAGGTTTTCCTTTGCAACAAAACACAACTTCCTCTTCCATTTACCTCTAACGTGCACTTTGGTAACACATGAGCTTTTTTGACCGCTTCGCACAGGTCGGGAAACATTTCCCACAACTCCTCTGATAAGGAAGATTTCTCCATTTTCAGAAAGAATGGAAGTTTGTCATCCTGTAAACCCCGAAGAATTCTTTCTGCCTCTGCAATAAATAAATAAACGTGAAGATTTATACATATCAGAATAGAATCCCACATGATGTGTTGTGAATCCAGTTAGGAATTTGTTGAGATTGAATGGTTTCATTTTACTTGGAAATGTAAATTCAAGTACTTACCATGAACAGTTGACCCTTGTGGGTCATCCGTGACCCAGGGCCCCAAACGTGGGAACGAGTCTCGAAGTTTGTAAAGGATATTCAGAAAGATCTTCGCACACTCTTCACCTTTTCCATCCACAAAATCCAGGCATTTTCGGATCTTGTCTGCATTCGATTTTTCACCTGCGAGTGCGTCACAATCTTCTCTGTTGAGAACACCTCTTGCGCTCGCCTCATCAAAAGCTTTGGAAGGATCGTGCATCAACGCCTCGACTATGTTTGTTCGGTTTGCCATCAACAGATTCACATGCACATCCTCGTTTGTTTCATCTTCGTCAGCCATGTTTACACTGAGAGGAGACGAATAATTATTCGGTGATCTGAAATAAAGGGAAACTATTATGAAAACCCCAACATCGGCAACAAAGACAAGAAATCACAGTCAGATCCATAACATCAATCAAACATTATTGAAACAGCTGTAGATGAATGGTTTCCCAGTTATAGCTCAACTTAAACTGTTCAAGTTTTAATAAGAAAACATCATGCAGAACACGATACTTGAAAAAAATCTACCCCTCCGCAAAATAAAAAGCTGCCATGGATACATCAAATTGTCCATTTCATCAAGATTAAAATTGACGATCTTAATCAAACCTCCGTCAATCTGATTAAAATGGATGCTCTTTAAAATGAAAATTGATATCACAAGTTTGACCTTGAGTTGACCTTTGACCTTTAAAATAGTTGGTTTCCCAATTCCATGAAGTACTATGCAAATGCTGTTAAATTTGCATGTCAATCAGATGAAAATTGATGATTTTTCAGATGAAAATTGATGATTTTGGAAGTTTGACCTTGAGTTGACCTTTGCCCTTTTGACCTCAAAAATAGCTTGTTTCCCTATTTAGTGACTCAATATACAAATGCTGTTCAATTTTCAAGTCAATTGGATGAAAATTGATGATTTTTCAGATTAAAATAATTGATATTAGATGTTTGACCTTGAGTTGACCTTTTACCTTTTGACCTCAATTTTTCGGTTTTCCAACTCGGCACTATGAAATTGCTGTTTAATTCTCAAGCTGATATGATGAAAATGGACAAATTTTTAGATGAAAATTGATGATTTTAGAAATTTGATCGAGTTGACCTTTGACATTTTGACCCCAAACATAGTTGGTTTTCCAATTCCGTTATGCACAATGCAATTGCTCTTTAATTTTCAGGTTACTCAGATGAGAATTGATTTTAGATGCTCGACCTTGAGTTGACCTTTGACCTTTTGACCTCAAAACATAGTTGGTTTCCCAATTTAGTGACAATACGCAAATGCTGTTCAATTTTCAGGTCAATTGGATGAAAAATGACAATTTTAGAAATTGGACCTGAAGATGACCTTTCACCTCAAAATCAATAGGCTTCTTCCTTATGAGCAACTCTACCATCTGGAGAAGTTTCGGAAAGATTGGTTTAAAATTGTGACTTGTAGATGATTGACAGCCAGACAAACAGACAGACAGAATAACGCACAAGACCAACCAATATACTTGAAAAATCATCGATTTTGCAAGTAATGATACACAAAACCATGTGGGTACAAATGGCCAAATGATCATTAAACAATGGGTTACAATGAACTTTAATGCAAGGGGGAGGTTTTTTGGCCCATAATGGCTACACTGCATCAATACCAGACATCATCACCCATCCACACACAACCTACTGACAAGAACAGCCAATATCTCCATATGCATCCAGGTACCTATCTATCCTATTCCCATTTAAACCTATCCACCCGCTCCACTAACCAGACTGGAGAAATGGAGAGAGCGTCCACTCTATGTCTGGAAGGTCAGTGGTTGAAACCCTGGCCAAGTCATACTAAAGACTTCAAATATGGTACGTGCTGCTTCCTTGCTTGACAATCAGCATTTAAAAAGATAGAGAATGGACAACCAACGCTGGGCAATGGCAAACCACCTAGAATAACTGTGGCCAATAAATCTCTTGGCAGTACCAACACTCTGTAAAGAGAACGGCAAATCAGAATTAAAATAAAAAGAAACCCCTCTCCTGTCACTAACTTTCCATGGAGACCTTTCCATGCAGTAACCACCCCATGACTGATTGAAAGCCCCCTGCCTTAAAACTGTCCGAACTTTCATCTTATTTACCCTCAATATATGGCCCCCGGTCCTAACAATGTCCACTCTGCTGAAAAACTGCACGTCACTTATTTTGTCTATATTCAAGTCAGTTTTGAATTCAAGTCAGTTTTGAATTCAAGTCAGTTTTGAATTCAAGTCAGTTTTGAACTCAAGTCAGTCTCAAGTCAGTCTCAAGTCGATCTCAAGTCAGTCTCAAGTCGATCTCAAGTCAGTCTCAAGTCAGTCCCGTACATACCAGATTGTTCCTTGCATCATTCAAACTATATTCTCAACTAATCTATGATAGAGCCAAGATGAGCTCATTTAGCCACAACGATGTCCTTCAGTCAGTCAGTCAGTGGGTCCATTGACATTTTTGTCATTTTTTTCCCTACTTCTCAGAAATGGCTCAACGGATGGATTTGAAAGTCGGAATGACGATTCATGACGTCGATGCACAAAAACGAATTGAGTCCTTTTTCAATTTCCATCCAGCTGGTGAGATCATGAACTAAACTCAAAATGTAATCAACGTCTGTATTTTTTTTTTTTTTTTTTTGTATACAAGATCGAGGCTCGTGAAAGAGCGAACATTAATCACACAGAAAGACAAACCGACACATAAAACATATAACATCGGGAGCGGTAGACAAGATGGGGAGAGAGGGGGAAGGACACAAACACAACATTTGAGAGCAGGGACCGAGAGACATGGAGACATCGAGAGATCTGAGAGAGGGCGAGGGCTTTGGGGGGGGGGGGGCATGGGAAGGGGGCGGTAGGAGAGGTATAAAACATATGGACACTGCCAGGACTTCCAGGAAAGAAGTTGGAATTTCAAACAAGGTGGATCTGGGGTGAATTAGCAGGGGTAGAAAAGATCAAGGTTTTGGATGGGGGAAGATAAGAGATGGTGGTGAACAGCTGTTTTAAAGACCTGGAGGGAGGAGTGGGATTGAAGGGAGTGAGGGAGTTTGTTCCAGAGGCGGGAGAAAAGAGGAATGAAAGAGTGAAGGTGAGCAGAGAGCCGAGATTTTGGCAGTTTAACCATCAGAGGGTTGCTGGCAGATCTTGTGCGACCTGTAGGAATATTTGGGGGACAGAGCACAGAGAGAGCTGGGGGTGCAAGGCCGGAGAGGAGTCGGTAGAAGACAGAAAGACCACCTACCTGCCTGCGGTGAGTGAGTGAAAGGCCCTCAGAGATAGCTTCATCGCGGGAGATTCCAATAATTCTGAAAGCTTTGGTTTCAACAGCGTGAAGCCGAGCTAGGTGTGAGGCAGGAGCACCGGCCCATAGGGGAGAACAGTATTCCATTGAGCTGCGGATGAAAGCCTTGTATGTGGTGAGGAGCTCTGGTGTGCCGAGGAAGGACTTCGCACGACGGAGGATGCCCAGTCGGCGACTGGCTTTGGAGGCCAGCTTGGAAATGTGGTTTTCCCAAGAAATATCATGGCAGATAGTGAGACCCAAAATCTTGAGCGACAGAACTTCTTGGAGAGGATTGTTGAGAAAGTAGATGGGAGGGTTGTCCAGTCGATCTTTTCGGAGAGACATAGTAAGAGTGTGAGATTTGTCAGGATTGAAAGACATGTTCCACTTGTTTGACCAGTCTGTGATTTTGTCCAGGTCTTCAGAGAGTGAGGAGGCAGCAGACTGCCGATCTGAGGGAAGAGGAATGGAGCGGCAGAGAGTGGAGTCATCAGCAAAGAGATAGAGAGGATTTTCGAGCGAGTCAGAGAGATCATTGATGAAGACCAGAAAAAGCACGGGGCCCAGAACACTGCCTTGGGGAACTCCAGCCTGAACAGGAAGAGGAGATGAGAGAAACCCATTCAGGGCCACACGTTGACGACGACTAGAGAGGAAGTCCGCCAGCCATGCGTGGAGATTTCCATGGATACCAAAGGAGGCGAGTTTGGTGAGCAGAGCGGGGTGCCAGACCGTGTCGAAGGCACGTGATATGTCGAGGGAGACAGCTCTAATTTCCTGTTTGGCATTGAGGACCTCCATCCATTGTTGAGACAGCAGAAGCAGCATGTCCAGAGTAGAGTGACCTGGTCTGAAACCAAATTGATGATCAGAGATCAAGCCATTGGAGAAGACGAAAGATTTCATATCCGAAGCAATGATGGATTCCATGACTTTGCTGATAATTGGGAGAAGGCTGATTGGTCTGTAGTTGCTAGGATCTGTTTTTGCACCTTTTTTGTGCAAAGCGGTGATGTTGGCTGATTTCCAAGCAGATGGCAGTTGACCTTGAGCAAAAGAGAGGGTGAAGAGAACAGAGAGAGGGTGAGATAGAGCAGCAGAGCAGGATTTTAGGACCCATGGGCTGATGCCGTCGGGTCCAGTTGCAGAATCAGAGTCGAGGGTTGACAGAAACTTTTCCACCTTGTCAGGAGGAAAGGACACAGAGTCCAGGAGCAGCAGGGTACGACTGGGTATGGTGGGTACAGAGAGGGATGGGTTTGGGACACAAGATTTAGAGGCAAACACAGAATTGAGGCATTCAGCTTTTTCACGTGCGGAGTCAGCTGTGTAGCCGTTTGAGGTAAGGGAGGGGATGGAGGGGGAACAAACACCAGAAACGGATTTGACCAGACGCCACCAGGATTTGGAAGAGGGAGACAGATAAGAGAGTTCGGTCTTGAGAACGGAGAGATATTGTTTCCTGGCTCTCCTGAGGGTGGACACACACTTGTTTCGGGCTTTGTGAAAGGAAATGAGATTTCCTTCCGTTGGATTTGCTTTCCAGGAGACGAAGGCAAGTTGTTTCTGGGCAACAGCCTCACCACAAGATTCCGTGTACCATGGACGGGAGGAAGGGTATGACAACTGAAGACGAGATGGGATAAATCTGTGCATGAGAGAGAGCAATTTACTTTGGAAGAATTCCCAGGATGAGTTGATGTCAGAGGTGGTAGAGATGGGAGACCAGTCCAGATGATTGATGGCTGCTTGAAGACCGTGCCAGTTGGCCTGAGTGAAATGCCAGACTCGTCGACGCTGAGCAGGCTCCCTGAGGATGGTCAGAGAGATGTCCACTTTAACAAGGACATGATCAGATGATCCGATCGGAGCAGAAGAAGAGCAGCAGACATTTTCAGGGAAGTTAGTCATAACCAAGTCCAGAAGAGAAGATGTTCCGTTGACTGAGATCCGGGTCGGGAAATTGACAGATTGTGTCAGTCCCAGTGAGTTGCAGAAGTCCTTTGCTGAAGAGCCATGGCTGGTGAGAGAGGTACCCACACCCAGCCAACTGGCATGGTGACAATTGAAATCACCACATATGAGGAAGAGAGAGTTGGGATGAGTAGATAGAAGTTGGTCCATATCATCAGACAGCGATATGTAGATGGAGTCATCACTGTTTGGTGGACGGTACAACACACATATGAACAAGAGGTGGGAGCGAAGGGGAAGCCGTAGCCAGAGGTATTCCTGGGGGTGTGGTGGAGAGAGTGCAGTGCAGGGCGAGTGAGGAAGAGAGTTTTTGATAAAGATAGCAACCCCGCCTCCAGGACGAGGCTCAGGTCTATCATACCGGAGGAGGGAGTAGCCCGGGAGAGATACTATGGAATCAGAGACATCATAAAGGAGGAAAGTTTCTGTTAAGCAGATCACGTCTGGTTTGACAGAAGCAACCTGTATGGAGAGATCAGTTAAGTTTGAACGAAGGCCCCGGATGTTTGTGGTCCATACCGTTAATGTAGAGGAAGGGGAAGTATCAGATACAGAACAGGGGGGAGGAGGGGTAGGGTAAGATGTGGAAGAGGTGGAAGAGATAGGGAGAGCTGTTGAAGGTGTGTCAGAGATTTCAGAATAGCTCGGAGAAAGGGAAGGATGGGGCGGACAGAAGGTTTGATGGTGATTGGGTGAGCCACAATGAGGTGTTATTTGAGGAGGGGGAAGAGCGAGGCAGAAGGTTGGGGGAGATGGAGGTGAGAGTTTGAAGGGGGAAGAAGCGGGGAGGACGCTTTGAGGAGGGGGAGTGAGAGGGGGGAAATTGAGAAGCAATGAGGGTGGGGAGATTTGAAGGGGAGGGGTGAGGGGGGAGTTTGGGAGGGAAGGGACAAGGGGAGGGATTTGAAAGGGATGGGATATGGGGGAGATTTGGAGGGGAGGGGTGAGGCAGGAGTCTAGGAGGGGAGGGGCGAGGGGGCGTCTTGGCGGGGAGGGGTGAGGGGGTAGTTTAGGAGGGAGGGGGCAAGGGGGGAGATTTGAAAGGGATGGGTGATGGGGAAGATTTGGAGGGGAGGGGTGATGGGGAAGATTTGGAGGGGAGGGGTTATGGGGAAGATTTGGAGGGGAGGGGTGAGATTGGATTTTTGAAAGTGTACGATATATGGGAAACGAACATTTATTGCAAAATGAGTTTCTTGTGACCTTCGAGTTAAAAATACGTTTAAGGACGCTGGATGGAGGATGGAGTGCAGGAGAGTTTAGGGAATGTAGAAAAAAGGCACTATAGGAGATGGATATTTTTTTGGGGATGAATTGATTTGGTGAGCAAGTCGAAAGCAGCCTTTTAAAGAAGAAGAAGAAAAAGGTGTTATAAAATATGACGGAATACATAACTTGAGGGGAAAGTGTAAACATTGAAGGTTAATGAGTGAAAACTATCTGGGGAAATGGGGGAGAAACACGTGGTCGAAGAACGAACGAACGAATAAGAATGAATAAACGAATGAGAACAGAGAAGGAAATGTTTTTTTTTTTTTTTTTTTTTTTTTAGTTGAGATTTACACAAGGAAGTAGGCTATGGGTGAAAAGCCTGGGAATACAGAGAACGAAAGTTATTGGATCACAAACGACGGACCGCTGAGAGAAAAACAAAGCCTCAAGGTTGTACAGTGCACACTGTACAAGGCCTCAAGACACGACACGGCAAACAGACGATCAATTTATGAAAGATAAACACCGAGAAACAACCAAAGTTGCACACAATAACTTCACACACCGAAAGATAAATACAGTTTCGCCAAAATACAATTGTGAACAGACTTAACTTCGAAAAACGTGGAGACCTTGTGGAGCTTCGAAAATCCCTCCCACCGTCTCCGAGATCTCGCGAGATCTCCCAAGCAGGTGGTGGAAGGGATCCGTATATCCGTCATTTGAAATAATAATGAATAATCCCAAGTGTGACAAACGCCCATTTCACGATGGAGCGCAGCCATAAATGATAAAGTTAATTTTCAGATTGATTTGATGGAAAATCAGGGGGCAATGGGTGCTGGGAGGAAGGATGCCGGCCATTTCAGCTGACAATACTGTGGCGGTTTTGAGTTTGTACAATAAAGGTTAAATTTCCCCCTCATCGTTTAGTCACACAACAACATGCAGCCTCACGATAGTTCAGTTATTTCTTAGTACTAGGGCATGCCCGTACTATATATATATCTAAAATTATATCCCCCCCCTCTATTTACATGAAATGGTTTGGTCCATTCGCAAAGCCAAAGCGAACGACTTGCGAGTACGGTGACATTCCCCCCCCCCCCCTCTATTTACATGAAATGGTTTGGTCCAAAGCGAACGGCTTGCGAGTACGGTGACAATCCCCCCCCCCCCCCCCTCTATTTACATGAAATGGTTTGGTCCAAAGCGAACGGCTTGCGGAGTTTGGTAAAGAAATCGCCATAGCTCGGTAACTACTTGTCTGATTAATATGAAACCTTGAAAAGGCACATCCTCGGGTCCCCAGCAATATACCTGGCAAGTTTCAAGTATATCGGACCCGTGGTTGTCGAGAAACAGCGGTCACAGACAAACACACAAACACACAAACACACAGACACACAGACACACAGAGATTACTGGGATTATAGATAGATGTGTGAGAATAGTCCTTTTCCTGTGTTAGTTTTGTGTTGAGTAGAATAATGAGAGTAGGTCATTCATTGCCTTATGCCGCCTCTATTGCCTTATGCCGCCTTACACCTCTTTATGCCGCCTTTGGCTTTTTGGTGCGAAATAACACGAGGCAGGCCTGACAAATCGAGGCAAGACCGAAGGCGGGGCGGAGGAGAAGCCGACGGTAAGCGCAAGCCGCCAATCAGGACTCGAAGGGAGTGGCTGCGGCAATGCGTCACAGGGCGTTGTTGGAACATTCGAGAGGGCTAAGGGGGTTCGCCATATAACCCGTTGCGCGAAGCCCCCAAAGTCAGTTATGAGCTCGGGGTGTGAGTTATGGGAGAGGCGCTTGATGAGAGTTACGAGTTCTGAGAGAAGACGCGCATGAACCCAGCTATAAGCGCTCTTAACCAAATTGGACGCTCGGTTGAGCTTGAGGCCGAGCCTCTTTTGGGTTACACGAGTGATAGCGCGCCGGTAACTAAACGGTGTGGAAAACCGCCAAGCCGGAGAGAGACGCGTACATTTCCCTCCTGCCTGCTGTGCCCTTTGTTTGAGAGACGCGCTACAAGGATCCCTTCCACCACCTGCTTGCCTTCATCGCGGGACGTGCTGTGACCGTGGAGAGCCACGCCGGGCGGGGCCGTTCCTGGACGACCAAGGCAGCGCGTGAACATCAACCTGCCTGCATTTCCCCTTTGTGAGTGTGATCGGGCCCGTGTCTGGGGTTAATATAAGACTGATTAAGGCTGCTCTGTCTCTACTTCTACCGAATCATTGTACATTGAGTGAATAGTAATTAAATCGTGTTCTTCCTTTATTCGACCGTCTCGCCTTTTCCATCATTGACTAAGCGTGGTACGAATAGAACCGCTAAAATCGGGTTCCAATACCAAGGTAACTGCACGGACCACGTGGTACGCAATCCACTCGGTGTACTCAAATTACACGTGGCTCGTGTGAGGCTTGCTTAACCGCTTCCGCGGCGGCGCAGGTATTTAGATATGTGCGAGAATTGTCCCGAAACCCTACCTTGCGTTTGCCCGGGAGGGGTGTTTCAAGTCTCGGTTGCGCCGACCCAAAGAAGAAGGGGCTTAATCTCCCCTTGGTAAGGGCAGCGAAAACCGGAACATTTGGTGTCATGAGTGGGATTGGACCTGGAGTGTGCTTCACACACTCAAAATTACGAGTGGACGAAATATAGTTTTTTAATCCAAAATTTTATATTCGTACCATGGCTAGCCAAGGTGGTCAAATGCAGGTGGGGGCAGATGATAAGGAAGAATTGATAACCCAGGACCGAGAGGGACAGTTGGTAATGGAGGAAGCCAAAGAGGGGGCGGTAGCTGGCAAAGAAAATGGCGGCGCCTCGCACGTGGCGGCGGAAGCAGAGCTCGCGATGCCAGGGTACATGCAATTATTCATGGCACAATACAAAGCATGCCTGAAAGAAGAGGGGGACAGAACCACCCGGGAAATAAAAGGGTTGGAAAACAAAATAGACGCCCAAAAGAATCAATTGGAAAAAATGAGGGTGGCGTCGAAGAGAGACATTAAAAAAGCGGGGCAGGACATAAGGCGCAGGTTGAGCGAGGAGGTCACAATGGGGCGCGACGAGTTGACATGGTGTGAGGAACGTGGGGGGGAGGGGGAGGCGAGCTTTGGCAGAGCACAGCCAAATTGACCGGGGCTATATAAATCACGATGCGGGGTGTAGAAAAACCGACGGTCGCCGAATTGGACAGAGAAATTTCATGCACGCTGGCGGTCGTCGAAGAAATAATGGAAATTAAAGAAACAATTGGGGCCGAAGAGACGGCAGAGTCAGCAAAGGAATCACAGAGGGAAGAAATGGAATACACCCAAAGTTTGTATTTGCACCGTGATGTCAGGCTTGCTAACTCAATGGAAAGTTTGCAGGTGCTGGTGGAAAAGGAGGTCCCCAAGGTGAGTAGAATTAATGGCGTGAATGTGTTTGGCGCAAAAGGGTTTTTGGCATGTTTGGGAAAGAGACGAAGCCCGGGCGGTCATGGAAGGTCCATTGTACGGTGTACAAGGGCGAATGGTGCGCGTCTCAGAGAAAAGTGTGCGCCGAAGTGTGAGCGAAAAAAGTGTATGACGGAATGCGCACGAGAAGAGTGCTTGGAGAAAAAGTGTACGATGATTGGGTGTGCAACAGGAGAGTGCACACCCATGGGTGTTACAGACTGTGTAACGGGAGAGTGTGTTACCGAGAGTGTGCAGGAGTGCACACCAGAGGATGTGGACGGAGAGTATGCGGTAACGGAGTGTATGAGAGGTGCGGGGGCGCCTGGGTGTGCGAATGCGGAGCGGGTCGCGAGGTGTGAGGACGCGACTCAAGCATCGACACAGACCGGGGTAGCGTTTAGCGCGACGGATAGCCGACTTGAGCTCCCGGTGAGTTGTGTGTTGCAGGGACCGGAGGGAATCCGTGCTGCGTCGGTCTCACAAGGACCGGCGAGCACGATTTGTGCCCCCACCCCCGCCCCACTGTATGGTTGGTGCCGTGCCATGGTGGCAAAGGCAATCGGCGAGGTTCAAGGGGAGGTAGGAGATTTCGGAGCCACGCACCTTGGCGGGTGCGGTGCTCCGACCATGGGCGGTTGGGTCATCGTGTGTGGGACCACGAGGCCCCGCGCAGGGATGGGCCCCTGCATCTCGGCCCTTCCATGCCTCCTCCCCTGGATCGAAAATGCCGGACGGACATCCCATACAGGCGACAAACCACCCGCATGGATCGCTCGGCCTTTCGAGGTCAAGCCATGACAGCGTATTCCCACACGAAGAGGTTCGAGTGTAGCGGACTGATGAGGATGGTGTACCCTATGTGGGGGAATGGTAGTTTGACCATTCCTCACATGACCAGGGCCCATGAGCATTAGTTTAGGGGGATGGCAGTGATCAGGCCCATGGGGGTGCCAACAATGGTTACCTCCATGGGGCACCGAAGCTAGCCGAGGGAGGGCTAGGATAATGTTAGGGATTTAGAAGACTGTAGAAGACATGAGATTTAAGTAGTGACATCTGAACTATAGTGGGGATGTAGGTAGCTTAGGTGGATGTTAATGATGAAGGGAGTGCATAGTTTAACGGGATGACGATGGAAGAACGAGTAGTAGGGGAAGTAGTTAGATAGATGATGCTGTGTGTGTGAGGAGTTGTGTTGTTGAGAATAAAAGGAATTGTGTTTGAGGTGTGTGAGACCAGAGGTGTGCGAATTTGGTGTGTGAGCACAAAAGGGGTGTGAGATATTTGGTGTGTGGAAGTAATTGGTGTGTGAATACATGGTGTGGGATGCTTGGTGTGGAATAAAAGGTGTGGAATAAAAGGTGTGGAATGCATGGTGCGAAGGAGTGAATGGGGGGAGATGCACGAGGTGGGTTGTGTAAAGCCATGTAGAGGGTATAGGTAAATTTGTATGGATATTGACACCTGTTGTGCGGGTAGTGGCAAAGTAGTGCTTTGGTTGGGTGCATGAGTATATGGAATGGCTGGGCGTGTGGTTTAATTGGTGCGTATGGTTATTGGGGCACTCCGCCACTGGTAGTTTGTCGGCCAGGTGAGGCCGCAGGTAGGCTCTGGGAGCCAGTTAGGGTAGTTATGAGTGGGACCCATTCACGGACGCACGAGGTGGGTTGTGTAAAGCCATGTAGAGGGTATAGGTAAATTTGTATGGATATTGACACCTGTTGTGCGGGTAGTGGCAAAGTAGTGCTTTGGTTGGGTGCATGAGTATATGGAATGGCTGGGCGTGTGGTTTAATTGGTGCGTATGGTTATTGGGGCACTCCGCCACTGGTAGTTTGTCGGCCAGGTGAGGCCGCAGGTAGGCTCTGGGAGCCAGTTAGGGTAGTTATGAGTGGGGCCCGAGGATCCAAAGGAAGGACCCTGTTTGCCAATGCCAAGGTGGGCATCAGGGGGTAAAGTGCCAGGAGGGGCCTTCCCCAGTTTAGGTAGTCGCAGGAGCAGGTAATCTCGGGTGGTGACTTCAGTGGCGGAGGTGCGCAGGTCGTTGGACCTGCTAGTGGAGCCACACGACCCAGCCCCGAAACTGTGCAAAGGCACAGAGTGAAAATTTGAGGGAGTGAGACCCAAATTTCAGGGGCACCGCAGAGTGGACAATGGGAATTCGGTTTTTAGAACCACATAATTTAAAGATGGCCGATTGGCAGGGTACAACCCCGGGTAGTGTAAATGAGTTAATGTAACTAGTGTAGTTAGGATGAGAAATCCCTTCGTGCCATCCACAGCCATTCACCAAGGAGGACGAAGCTCCACACCAGGACCAAGTGAACTGTTTGAGGGTAAGACGCATCATGACGTAATGAGACTGTGTTTTGTTCCATCCCTTCCTTCCTGGGAGGGATTGGGAGACGAATTCGGAGTTAGAGGGGGCTATGGGAGAAAAGACGTAGAGATTAATTTGTAAATACAAGGAAGGGCTAGGGTAGTGTAAGCTGACGTTGGGGGGGGTACGGATGGATAGGGACGAGCCTGCTCTGCTCGCTCTTTTGCACCCCTTGTGCTGCATTACCTTGTGTTGCTGTGTACCATTGCGCCCTTTCCGCTTTGCTGGTCGTGCTTTGTCTCTCCCCCCACCCCAGGACCATTTTGGAGGTGGAGCTGTGCAGCACCATCGACCTGTGCAGCATCCCTGCTGCACTTTGCTACATCTGTGCAGCACTATGCTGCCATATCCGTGTGTAACTTTGCTGCACTTGTGCAGCACTTTGCTGCCACAAACACTTTGCTGCACATTATACACTTATGGACCACAAGTTTTGTGGCCTTACACCTCTGCTGTGCAGCACCTTCCTGCAGCATCACCTTGCATCTTCGGACCACTTGTTTTGAGTGGTGTTAATGTCATGCTGTCGGACCACATAGGGTTGGCCCTGCCTGGCAGAGAAATAAAATGAAGCATTTTTGTTGTGCATTTTTATTATTGTGTGCTCGGAACGAGAAGATTTGTAAGTTTAGTTAGCCCTGAAGAGCAGGAATGGCCTGTATGCCGTTCCGGGGGCCAGCTGGTTTGATAGGCACACAGAAGAAGCAAGAAGCAAGATGCAAGAAGCAAGCAGCAAATGTGATGATGTGTGTTTTTTGTGCTTTGCTGTGCTTTCTCTTCCCTCCAATCTTCTCTTCAAAAAGGACGGGTCCTGGGTCATAGAATTGTAAATAAGTAATTTTTTTTTGTGCTTGTATATAAAAATGCTGCCCACCGGCTATGTGTTTAGTTTGACAAATTCTGGATTCGGTTAATTGTGGGCGTGATTCTGTTAGAGTAGCTACTCAACGCAATAGGGGGGACATATTTCGTGTTTTAAAACTGTCGCATACACGGGTTAGAGTAAATGTTAGGGGGAACCACACCTTTATGTCACATGTAAAAGTAAAAGTAATTTTCCAGATCATTCTCAAAACCGGTCGTTCCATTTTTGTTGGGTTCGACTCGGGGACGAGCATGACGAGGGAGAGGGGTAGTGTTGCAGTTTTGAGTTTGTACAATAAAGGTTTAATTTCACCCTCATAGTTTAGTGTTGGCTTAGTGGTTAAGGCTGAGGTGCCAGCTTGGGATAACCTAGCATCCTGGGTTCGAATCCCAGTCGATCGCTGAATTAACACCAGGGGGGTCGACTCAGCATGCCATCCTTCCGAGGTCGGCAAATTGAGTACCAGCTTGCTGGGATGGGATGAATGATCACGGTGTGTACCCATTTAGAATAGGTACACCGTATCCCTGCACATCGTAAGAGGTGACCAAGGGTTGGCGTCAGGAAGGGCATCCGGCCATAAAAAAACATTGCCTCAAACAGGGAACAATGATTGCCATGGGGCCCGCAAGGCTAACCCCCACTCTAGCGGGGAAAATGGCCTTAAAACGATCATTCATTCATTCATAGTTTAGTCACATAACAACATGTAGCCTCACGATAGTTCATTTATTTCTTAGTATGTGTGAGAATAGTCCTTTTCCTGTGTTCGTTTTGCATCGAGTAGAATAATGAGAGTAGGTCCTTCATTGCCTTATGCCGCCACTATTGCCTTATGCCGCCTTACGCCTCCTTATGCCGCCTTTGGCTTTTTGGCGCGAATTAACACGAGGAAGGCCTGGCAAATCGAGGCAAGACCGAAGGCAGGGCAGAGGAGAAGCTGACGGTAAGCACGAGCCACCAATCAGGGCTCGAAGGGAGTGGCTGCGGCAATGCGTCACAGGGCGTGGTTGGAACATTCGAGAGGGCTAAGGAGGTGCGCCATATAACCCGTTGCGTGAAGCCCCCGAAGTCAGTTATGAGCTCGGGGTGTGAGTTATGAGAGAGGCGCTTGATGAGAGTTACGAGTTCTGAGAGAAGACGCGCATGAACCCAGCTATAAGCGCTCTAACCAAATTGGACGCTCGGTTGAGCTTGAGGCCAAGCCTCTATTGGGTTACGTGAGTGATAGCGCACCGGTAACTAAACGCGCTGTGGAAAACCGCCAAGCTGGCGAGAGACGCGCTACAAGGATCCCTTCCACCGTGTGCTTGCCTTCATCGCGGGACGTGCTGTGACCGTGGGAGAGCCACACCGGGCGCGGCCGTTCCTGGACGACCAAGGCAGCGCGTGAACATCATCCTGCCTGCATTTCCCCTTTGTGAGTGTGATCGGGCCCGTGTCTGGGCTTAATATAAGACTGATTAAGGCTGCTCTGTGTCTCTGTATTTCTACCGAATCATTGTACATTGTGTGAATAGTAATTAAATCATGTTCTTCCTTTATTCGACTGTCTCGCCTTTTCCATCATTGACTAAGCGTGGTACGAATAGAACCGCTCAAATCGGGTTCCAATACCAAGGTAACTGCACGGACCACGTGGTACGCAATCCGCTCGGTGTACTCAAATTACACGTGTCTCGTGCGAGGCTTGCTTCCCCGCTTCTGCGGCGGCGCAGGTATTTAGGTACGTGCGAGAATTGCCCTGAAACCCTACCTTGCATTGCGTTTGCCCGGGAGGGGCGTTTCAAGTCTCGGTTGCGCTGACCCAAGAAGAACAAGGGGCTTAATCTCCCCTTGGTAAGGGCAGGAAGGGCGGTGAAAACCGTAACAATACTTTTCCCGCACACTACCCTGTCATCAACGTGCTCATGCACCCCGTCAATGCGCTTATGTACCCAGTCAACACAGCGCTCATGTACCCCGTCAACACAGCGCTCATGTACCAGTCAACACAGTGCTCATGTACCCCGTCAACAAAGCGCTCATGTACGTCAATAGTGCGTATGTACCCAGTCAACACTGCGCTCATGTAGCTACCAGTTAACACAGCACTCATGTACCAGTTAACACAGCGCTCATTGTGTGTGCTCCTTCCCGGAATCCTCCCTCATTCCCGAGACAGATTCCAGCTCCTCCCGGTCACTCCCGACACCGTTCAGCTGTTCTTGTGTGAATGTTCAAGTTAAACAATTATTTCATGATCCTCCCCGTACGATTCCTCAAAATGCCCACATTTCTCTCAACCTGTTCCTAAACCGTCACGTGTTTCAATAACACCTTGTTTATTACATGTTTAACATTCTTAACGATATCCACGTCCAGTCACATTCATTCTCTTTTGCCTCGTCGAGTCGTTTTATTAACGACTTTCGATTTTCTCCTCCGCCGATATGAATAAAATCCCATTTCCCTTAATTTATACTTAATAAATACCTTCTGATTTATCCTTAATAACACAATCGTTACCACGAAGCCGAACTCTCACCTGGTAATCACTCCAACATTTACCGCCTTCTCGTCTGGAGTGCGGAACCTCGAAGCTCCTCCCACCCCTTTTTGGAAGCAGCGGCCGTGACGTCACGGCTGTGTGATCACGTGCCCTCCTGCGCATGCTTGTTTGAATGGCAGTCATTTCAATCCTTCTGTTTCCTCGAGAAAAATGAATGCCCGGAACTGTGAGAACTTGCGATCGGAGCTCTTCTCCCATTTGCAACCACATATTTGTGCGAGGCGAGGTTCTCTGCTCTGACCACAACAAAGCAGAAACGAAACGGACTTGACGTGCGTGCGTGACAATCCGTGGCTTACGCTGTCACAAACAGAGCCTCGTGTCGACAAACTTGGCAGAGAAATGCGAACTCAAGTTTCTCACTGAAAAAGAAAACTCAACAAAATTAAATTTGCAAAAATGGTTTTTCTTTCTCTAAAAGTATGTGTAGGTGCATTTATTGTACCCGCCAACTGGTACATCAGCGCTCATGTACCCCAACAACGCGCTCATGCACCCAAACGCGCTCATGTACCCCATCAACGCGCTCATTCACACCAACGCGCTCATGCACCCCATCAACACGCTCATGTACCCCATCAACACGCTCATGTACCCCATCAACACGCTCATGTACCCCATCAACGCGCTCATGTACCCCATCAACACGCTCATGTACCCCATCAATGCGTTAATGCACCCCAAACGCGCTCATGTACCCCATAAACATGCTCATGTACCACATCAATGCGCTCATGTACCCCATCAATGCGTCCATGCACCCCAAACGTGCTCATGTACCCAATCAACGCGCTTTCACACCAACGCGCTCATGCACCCCATCAACACGCTCATGTACCCCATCAACACACTCATGTACCCCATCAACACACTCATGTACCCCATCAACGCGCTCATGTACCCCATCAACGCGCTCATGCACCCCGTCAACGTGCTCATGCACCCTGTCAACGCGCTAATGTACCCCATCAACACGGAGCTCATGCACCCTGTCAACGTGATAATGTACCCCGTCAACACGGAGCTCATGCACCCATTCAACACGGC
>NC_136261.1:378400962-378655962 GCF_964187855.1 Myxine glutinosa | reverse complement strand
AACCAGACGTGATCTGCTTAACAGAAACCTTCCTCCTTCATGATGTCTCTGATTCCTTGGTATCTCTCCCAGGTTACTCCCTCCTCCGGTATGATAGACCTGAGCCTCGTCCTGGAGGTGGGGTTGCTATCTTTATAAAAAAACTCTCTTCCTCACTCGCCCTGCACTGCCCTCTCTCCACCTCACCCCCAGCAATACCTTTGGCTACGGCTTCCCCTTCGCTCCCACCTTTTGTTCATATGCGTGTTGTACCGTCCACCAAACAGTGATGACTCCATCTACATCTCGCTGTCTGATAATATGGAGCAACTTCCATCTACCCATCCCAACTCTCTCTTCCTCATATGTGGTGATTTCAACTGTCACCATGCCAGTTGGCTGGGGGTGGGTACCTCTCTCACCAGCCATGGCTCTTCAGCAAAGGACTTCTGTGACTCACTGGGACTGACACAGTCTGTCAATTTCCCAACCCGGATCTCAGTCAACGGAGAATCTTCTCTTCTGGACTTGGTTATGACTAACTTCCCTGAAAATGTCTGCTGCTCTTCTTCTGCTCCAATCGGCTCTTCTGATCATGTGCTTGTTAAAGTGGACATCTCTCTGACCATTTTCAGAGAGCCTCCTCAGCGTCGACGAGTCTGGCATTTCACTCAGGCCAACTGGCACGGTCTTCAAGCAGCCATCAATCATCTGGACTGGTCTCCCATCTCTACTGCCTCTGACATCAACTCATCCTGGGAATTCTTCCAAAGTAAATTGCTCTCTCTCATGCACAGATTTATCCCTTCTCGTCTTCAGTTGTCATACCCTTCCTCCCGTCCATGGTACATGGAATCTTGTGGTGAGGCTATTGCCCAGAAACAACTTGCTTTCGTCTCCTGGAAAGCAAATCCAACGGAAGGAAATCTCATTTCCTTTCACAAAGCCCGAAACAAGTGTGTGTCCACCCTCAGGAGAGCCAGGAAACAATATCTCTCCGTCCTCAGGACCGAACTCTCTTATCTGTCTCCCTCTTCCAAATCCTGGTGGCATCTGGTGAAATCTGTTTCTGGTGTTTGTTCCCCCTCCATCCCCTCCCTCACCTTAAATGGCCACACGGCTGACTCCGCACGTGAAAAAGCTGAATGCCTCAACTCTGTGTTTGCCTCTAAATCTTGTGTCCCAAACCCATCCCTCTCTGTACCCACCGTACCCAGTCGTACCCAGCTGCTCCTGGACTCTGTGTCCTTTCCTCCTGACAAGGTGGAAAAGTTCCTGTCAACCCTCGACTCTGATTCTGCAACTGGACCTGACGGCATCAGCCCACGGGTCCTAAAATCATGTTCTTCCGCTCTTTCACTCCCCCTCTCTGTTCTCTTCACCCTCTCTTTTGCTCAAGGTCATCTTCCATCTGCTTGGAAATCTGCCAACATCACCGCTTTGCACAAAAAAGATGCAAAAACAGATCCCAGCAACTACAGACCAATCAGCCTTCTCCCAATTATCAGCAAAGTTATGGAATCCATCATTGCTTCAGATATGAAATCTTTCCTCTTCTCCAATGGCTTGATCTCTGATCATCAATTTGGTTTCAGACCTGGTCACTCTACTCTGGACATGCTGCTTCTGCTTTCTCAACAATGGATGGAGGTCCTCAATGCCAAACAGGAAATTCGAGCTGTCTCCCTTGACATATCAAGAACGGGATGTAAGGACGCACATAGAAACGACCAAGGTGGCCTCGGAGGGAGGAATTGAAGGGGCACACCGGGAAATAAAAGAGGTGAAACAAAGATTAGAGGAAGTGGAAGAGGGGGTAAGTGAAATTAAGAAGAGATGGAGGGAGACTAAGAGGGAGATAAAGGAGGAAGTGATGGATTATGTACTAGGTCTCTGCTCAAATCGTGATGATGTGCTTACTGACCAAATAAAAAGTTTGCAGGTAGCGGAGGAGGAGCGAAGACGAGGTGCCGAGGTGAGTGGCGATATACTCGGAAATGTATATGGTGTGAGGGGAGATTCAGTGAGCTTGGGTGTTGGTTTAGACCCGGGCGTTCATGAGAGGCTGCTGGTAAGGTGTGCGACAGGTGCAGAGTGTGTGGAAAGAGAAGGTGTGCAAGGATGTCCGACTATGGGGAGTGCGGAAGGTATTTGTGAGCCAGGGTGTGCGGCGGTGATCGGGTGTGTGCAAGAATGCACCCCCATGAGTGGTACGGAGTATGTACCGGGAGAGAGTGCGCAAGAAGGTGCACGAGAAAGGTGTGGAACGGAGGTGTGTGTGAGGAAAGAGTGTGCGCCGAGGAAAGAGTGTGCGCCGAGGAGTGAGTGTGCTGTCGAGAGTGAGGGTAAATGCACGACAGAGTGTGGTGGTGAGAGTGACACAGAGTACGAGTTGGTTGTGGCAGGTGAGAAAGAATGCACACCTGGAATGGAAGAATGCACACCTGAGTTGGTGGTGGCGCGAGTGCGAGAGGGCACATTGAAGCACGTCATCGGGTGTGCAGAAGAGTGCACACCCATGGTTGTCACAGAGGATGTGACCGAGGAGTGGGCACGAAGAGGTGTGTTGATGAGGTGTGCGAATGACGAGTGTGTGCCAAGGTGTGCGGTGGTCAGGTGTGTGACGAAGTCTGTGAGCGGAATGAGTGTACCTGGGTGGTGTGTAAGAGGAGGTGCAATGACGAAGTGTATGGAGACACCTGGATGTGTGAATAAGGAACGGAACGCGTGGTGTGAGCATGCAAGTGAAGCATCGACGCTAAACGGGATAGCGGTTAGACCGACGGTTAGCCGATGCGAGCCCTCGATTCGTGACGGGCTTTGGGTGCTGCGGGAACCGGCGGGGATCGTAACCACGGCGGTTTCAAAAGAACCGCCGTGCGCGATCCGCACCGAGCCTCGCCTTGAACGGTCACATCTGCGCTCTGCTAAGTGGAGCGGGCGGCCCGGTTCGAGGGCAGGTAGGAAGGGTCGGCACGGCGACCCATTGTGGTTGCGGCGTTCCGGCCGGGCGAGATTGGGGCACCGGGTGGGAGACCGGATGACTCCGCGCTGAGGTGGACCTTGGGATCTCGGCCCGAGCAAACCCCCTCCCCTGAACCGAGTGCCGGACGGATCCAACTGCAGGAAACAAACCACCCGCGTTCATTGCTCGGCTTAGCAAAGCCGAGCTTTGCGAATGTAAAGACGCACCGAGGCTCAAGTTAATGGACATTTGGTAGGGATAGGGAATTGGTGATTGGCAAAATTTGATGGGTAAGATGATTGGGAAATATGATTGGCAGGTGATTGGCAAATTTTGGATTGGCAAGAATCGGAATATGATGGGCAAAATTGATAATGGGAGACGCCCGAGGTGGAGGGATGGCAAATCTACCATCCCTCCCATACCCGGGCACATGAGCACTAGTTATGGGGTTATGGCAGTGTAAGCTCGCCGAGGGAGGGTTTGGATAATTGTATAGGGATCTAGAGAAATGACCATAGGTGACATGAGAGTTAAGTAGCGACATGATACCTGTAGTAGGGGACGTAGAATAGATTAGATGGATTGTAACGACGAGGGAGCGCAATAGCATAAGGGGCGACGGGGAAGCGCGAGTTTCAGAAGGGAGTAGTTAGATCAGATGATGCAGTGTGTTTGTGGTCTTTATTGAATGAGGAATTGGTATGGAAGTTTTTGCGGGTGAGCATGTTGAGCAAATGAGGAATTGAGGGGCAATGCTCGGGAGAGATGTGTGTATGAGCGTGGGAGAATTTGGGTGCCCGAGGCAATGGTTTGGAGATTTGGAAGTGTATGGTGAAAAGTGCTATTGTGGGTTGTATTGAGCGTGAAAGTGATGCAGCAGTGTATGAGTGAATAATTGTGATTGTGCATTGTATTTATTGAATGAAGCAGCCTGGGAGGAAGGAGGGTGCAGGAAGCACCAGGTGTGTGAGCACAGGTGTGCAAATCCAGGTGAGAATGGTTGTGTGGAATAGATAGTCTGGAGTACATGGAGTATGGAATGGATGGTGTGGAGTGAGTATGGTGGAAAATGTGGAGTGGAGTGGTTGGTGCGAAGGGAGTGTATGGGGAGGATGGACCCCTATCACGAATACCCGGGGAGGGTAGTTTAAGAGTTAGGTAGAGGGTATAGGTAAATTGTGGTTGGATATTGGCATCTGTGGTGCGCGTGGAAAAATGGTGCTTGGATGGGTGCATTAGTGACGAGGAAATGGCTGGGCGTGTGGCCTGTTAGAGGGATGGTTGGTTGAGCGCTCCGCCACTGTTAGGATGTCGGCCAGGTGAGGCCGCAGGTGGCTCTGGGAGCCGTTAGAGCTGTGGATGGGGCCCGTGGATCTGGAGGACGGACCCGGGTAGCCCTGTGCCAGAGAGGGCACCGAGGGGGTAAGTGCCATGGAGGGCCTTCTCCAGTTAGATAGGTAGGGTGAGGAGCTAGGCAAGCTCGGGAGACAACTTCAGTGGCGGAGGCGCACAGGTAAGTAGACCTGTTAGGGGAGCCACACGACTCAGCCCCGAAATTGTGCGAAGGCACAGGGAGTTGAATCGGGGGAGTGAGACCCCATATTGATGAGCACCACAGTTTGGTCAATGGGAGTTTGGTTCTTAGAACCGCATAGTGTGAAGTGCCAATGGTTTTGCAGGGAAAAGACCCCGGGTAGTGTAAAGTGTGTTAATGTCATTTAGGGAGTAGTTAGGATTGAAATCTCCTCGCACCATCTGCATCCACTCACCTGAGGTGACGAGAGAACTCCACACCATGCCATCTGTTGTTGTTTTATTTTTGTGCAAATGTTTTGGATTGTGAGACGCATCATGACGTGGGTGTGACATTGTGCTTAATGTTCCATCTCTTCCTCCTTATGAGGAATTGATGAGGAATTTGGATGATGGCAAATTTGGTTAGAGGGATTGTGATGAATTTGGTATTAGGGGAGAAATGGGGAAGACGTGACGCTGGAGACGAATTGTAAATTGTTTTGTAAATATGGGGTAAGGGCAAGGGTAGAGTAGGTGACAGGGGGGGTGGCGTACGGTAGGGACGAGCTTTCTCACTTTGCTCTCCATGCACACCTCACCTTGCATTCCCTTTGTTGATGTGTACCCTTGTGACCTTACCGCTCGCTAATGCTGCCACTTTGTCTTCCTTCCCCGACCCATGGATCGTGCTCTCTGGGCACTGAGGGGGAGCGTGCGGGAGGCCGCGTCTGTGTGCCCGAATCCCCGCAACTAGCTGCCTGCATCCACGCACCACTTTATGGAACACGTTGTTGTGGCCGAGCACCACCATATGGACCACAGTTCTGTGGCCAAGCACCACTTATGGACCACAAGTTTTGTGGCATGGCCCCTCTGCTGGGACCGGCCACGATGGCCCAAGATCTTGCATGCTGACCTCGGTGAGGTGGCACCAAGCCATACAGGTGAACCACCCATAGTCAGCCCCTGTTGGCCATAAATAAAAAGATGGACACGTTGTGTGCCTTTTTATTATTACAAATAGGCAGCAAGCCACAAGAAAGACAACAACTGGAAGAGACGACGGCCAGCGGAGCGGACCAGAAGATCCAGATCATCAGTGTGTTTTTTTAAATTATGTGATGACTGTGCACTGGATTTGTGCTTTTCATGTTGATTGGTGTTTATTAGTGCTGGTGCGTCAATGCAGTGCATGCTGTCTCTATCCTCCCTCCCACAGGATTTTCTTTTTGTTTCCCAAAATAAATCACAGGTCCTGGGTTGCGTTTTGTAAATAGTCAAAATAGTGTAACTTGTAAATAATGCTCCCCACCGTTCATGTTTAGTTTGAGAATTAATTCCGCAATTCGGTTATCCTGTGGGCGTGAATCTGTTAGGTAGGGTGCAACGTAATAGCGGGACATATTTATTTGTGTTTTAAAACTGTCACACTCAGGGTCAGATTAATTGTAGAGGGAATTACACCTGAGTGTCACACTAAATTAAAGTTTTGGTGGCCCGAGACGTGCCGTGAGGAATGAGGGTGCTGTGTTATGGTTTTTAGAACATTCACTTTGTAAATTTAGTAGTAAATTTCCTGTGTACATTTCCCCTCAATTGGCTGTAAATTGATCGCACCTTAGTTAGTCCATCGCATCATGTAGCAAATCATAGGCTTCCCTCAATAGTTATTTCATTATTATGTGTATCAGTATAAGGCTGTGTCTCCACTAGGTGATCTTACGTTGCACCAAAATCAAATAAGATAGATCCCCTTTCGATGGCCCCAGAACCTCCATTGCCAACTGCATTGCCAACTGCATTACCAACTGCATTCGCCGCCATTGCCATGTGCTCTAACTCGGGGAAGAAGGGCGTGGCCCGCCCATCGTCATCAAGAGGAGGAGTCAGCCAGCCCCGATCAACCAACCGAGAATGAGTGGGTTTGGCTTGAGAGGGTGGAGAGAGAACAATCAAGGGGTTCATGAAGATTTGAGGGTGTGGCCTATACAACCCGTCACGAGGAGCCCCCACCTTGGTTCTGAGGGAGGTGCACTGGACGAGACGAGTGAGGAGAGTCCTGAGGGAGAGAAGCCGCACAAGTGTTACGTGTGTTTGAAGGTCTTCGTTGTTCTTCAACTTTAAATAGACACAGACTAATTCACACGGGGGAGAAACCGTACAAGAGTTCCATGGGGGTTGAAGGAGCTTCGAGGACGCAGGAGGCGGAGACGCACAGAGGATCCGGAGCATGCTCGCCATACCAACCAACACCGACGGCAACTGCCGGAACCAACCTCCAACGAACAAGGGCATGCACGAAAACCGCGACATCGTGCCGCGATCCTCGGACCTCCAGCCCTGCCGTTTGCATGGACCTGAACCTCATCCAGCCCTGTGGTCCCACCTTCTCTTCCAGCCATTCGTTCCTGCCTTCATTCCCCATTCTTGTGAGTCTGCCTGTCGTCTGTCCTTTGTGTTGTCTGGGGTATAAGTAAGCTTGTTATAAGGATTGCACTGTGTCTTCTTCTTCTTCTGTAAATTACTTTCGTTTCTTTCCCTCTCCTTTAGTTTCTTTGGTTGTGAAAATAATAATAATAAATACCTGTTCCTCCTTCACTTTGGTTTTCATTCACATCCGATCGCTTTAGTGATTTCCCAATTGAGTTCCTGTGGTGCGATTTCGGCCAAAGCTCCGCAATTGGGTTAGTCATTGTTAACAGCCCACGCCGCAGTTCGCTCGCTCGGCGCAACCAAACAAATTACACTGCGGCACGGGCGGGGGGTGTTTCCTTGCGTCCCGGAAGGCGCTGGTACTTAGGTCATAGGACGGATAGGCCTAATACCCTACCCAGCGCTGACCGGGCGTGACGTCATACCTTCAGGATCGGCGACGGCCAGTATAAAGGACAAGGGGTTAACCCCCCTTGGCAAGGGGAGCGCCGTCGTCCCAGATCCGTAACAATATTATTATCTTCTCTTCAATCTGCAGGTTCATAACTCACTATTTAAGTGGCCTGGAGTTGGTGGCTGGCTTGAGATCTTAGGGTCCTGAGCTCAAACCCCCGTTCAGGCCGTTGAACTAACACCAGGTGGGTTGACTCAGCCTGGCATCCCTCTGGGGTTTGCAAAATGTGTACCAGCTTGCTGATACCAGGGGGGCACTGAATCAGTGGCACAGCCGTGCTTCCAGAAAATGATGCAATCAGCAGCCACAGGCTGCATACGAAACAACGAGAGCAATCTCAATAGTTGTTAAAATCAGTAAATAAAGTAAAACCAGATGGTATTCATCAAATACGTACGCTGCGCTGTCAACTTGGTGCGAGCCAACTCTTCTGTTTTTGGAGGTTTTTTTCTTTGATCCAATATAGCTGCTAGACCACGTGAGTGATGACATCATAAGTATATATCCTCTAATATAATTGTTTCGTAGATCATGCTCAACAAAAATTCAAACTGATCACACCAAGTATTGTCCCTGTCGAATTATGACGTCATAATTGAAGAACGAATGACGTCATCGTTCCCCATGGGTAGTTCTTTACAATTTTTCCAATTTTTCAATTTTCAATTTTCACGTTTAAATTTTTCCATGGAGCGGTTTCAGAGATATAGAGGTGCGAAGTCTTTCCAAGATAGTGCCCGTACCACGTGACCTATGACATCATAATTATCACTAAAATTCTACAGGCAGAGGCGTTCCTATGGTGAAAATTTCGTGTTAATCGGAATAAACAATTGCAGAGGAAAAAAAAATCCATACTGATCGGATCAATCGTTGTACTGGTCAAATTATGACGTCATCATTAACATATCATATTCCCCATGTGGAGTTCAAAACAATGAAACATGTTTCAATTTTTTCCATGGAGTGGTTTTGGAGATGTAGAGACGCTTTTCGATATTTCCAAGATGGCGCCTGTACCAGATGACCTATGACGTCAAATTATAAATAAATAAAATTCTCCATGAGGAGTCGCATCACACCACACGTACGCTGACCAATGCCTAACCTTGACTTTCGCTTCGCATTTATTTTTTTCTTTCACCGGGAGCATTTGAGGCAGTTATCAGTAGCCTATACACCGCCCAAATAGACGTATGCATCAGAAGAACGTGTGGGATCGCCCCGTTGGTGGGTTCTCTGATAGTTATTGCAATTCGTGAAAAAGCACCCCACGTGTGATTTGCATTAGAATGTGACCATTGTGACGTCCCTCGACCTCTCACGATCGCGTTCCGTCAGTTATTGGTTATCATGGAAACGTTCCGTGGATCTCTCTTCGCGCCGCTCTTCGGCCTGAGCGCGGCATTGCCTCACGACAGGTCGCCTCAGAAATAACGCTCTCTTCCGCCTCCGGACGCAGCTTCTCCCTCGCTTCACATCTCCATATTACAACACAACAGCCAACAACACGATCGCAGCAGGCAGCTCTTCCGGGTTCCTCTTCTTCCTGCGAATGTTTCCTCATCCAATGGATCCCGGTATTCCGTACTCGCACTCACTGTGATTCCATTATGTAGAATCCTTATATATGCCTCACGTTGTGTTTTAATGTTGATTTAATGTCCTAACCAGAGTCTACACACGTTTTGATACTTGTATATGTCGATATCCATCGTGTTTAAATCACGGCATCCATGCATATGAGGCTTAAAGCCTTTGTCCGACTCCATGGGCCTTGGGATGATGACGGACAATGTTATATTATTATCCCACTGGAACTATAATTATTGTTCAGGTAAAATAAACCTTTACCTTGATCGTGGTATTCACTTACACAAGACTCAATAGGGGTTTTTATTATCACGATGATCCTGAGGCATCACATTCCCGGCATTCCAATCACAAGCCGAATTCCAGGATCAGTCGGATTAACCGTGGGCAAGTTTGAATCTCTCAAAACAAAACAAAACAATATTAGCTGCTCAGGCTGTTTTTTTTATTAAACAACAAAGGTATGATATCAAAAGGATCTCAGTTACAGTCCTTCCTGATCCAGGATATTTACATCCATCTCATCTGCAGACCCTCCTGATCCAGGATATTTACATCCATCTCAGCTGCAGACCCTCCTGATCCAGGATCTTTACATCCATCTCAGCTACAGACCCTACTGATCCAGGATATTTACATCCATCTCATCTGCAGACCCTCCTGATCCAGGATATTTACATCCATCTCAGCTGCAGACCCTCCTGATCCAGGATCTTTACATCCATCTCAGCTACAGACCCTACTGATCCAGGATATTTACATCCATCTCATCTGCAGACCCTCCTGATCCAGGATATTTACATCCATCTCAGCTGCAGACCCTCCTGATCCAGGATCTTTACATCCATCTCAGCTACAGACCCTCCTGATCCAGGATATTTACATCCATCTCATCTGCAGACCCTCCTGATCCAGGATCTTTACATCCATCTTAGCTCCAGACCCTCCTGATCTAGGATATTTACATCCATCTCAGCTGCAGACCCTCCTGATCCAGGATATTTACATCCATCTCAGCTGCAGACCCTCCTAATCCAGGATATTTACATCCATCTCATCTGCAGACCCTCCTGATCCAGAATATTTACATCCATCTCATCTGCAGACCCTCCTGATCCAGGATATTTACATCCATCTTAGCTCCAGACCCTCCTGATCCAGGATATTTACATCCATCTCAGCTGCAGACCCTCCTGATCCGGGATATTTACATCCATCTCATCTGCAGACCCTCCTGATCCAGGATATTTACATCCATCTCAGCTGCAGACCCTCCTGATCCAGGATCTTTACATCCATCTCAGCTACAGACCCTCCTGATCCAGGATCTTTACATCCATCTCATCTGCAGACCCTCCTGATCCAGGATATTTACATCCATCTCAGCTGCAGACCCTCCTAATCCAGGATATTTACATCCATCTCATCTGCAGACCCTCCTGATCCAGGATATTTACATCCATCTCATCTGCAGACCCTCCTGATCCAGGATATTTACATCCATCTCAGCTGCAGACCCTCCTGATCCAGGATATTTACATCCATCTCAGCTGCAGACCCTCCTAATCCAGGATATTTACATCCATCTCATCTGCAGACCCTCCTGATCCAGGATCTTTACATCCATCTTAGCTCCAGACCCTCCTGATCTAGGATATTTACATCCATCTCAGCTGCAGACCCTCCTGATCCAGGATATTTACATCCATCTCAGCTGCAGACCCTCCTAATCCAGGATATTTACATCCATCTTAGCTCCAGACCCTCCTGATCCAGGATATTTACATCCATCTCAGCTGCAGACCCTCCTGATCCAGGATCTTTACATCCATCTCAGCTGCAGACCCTCCTGATCCAGGATATTTACATCCATCTTAGCTACAGACCCTCCTGATCCATGATCTTTACATCCATCTCAGCTGCAGACCCTCCAGATCCATGATCTTTTCATCCATCTCAGCTGCAGACCCTCCTGATCCAGGATATTTACATCCATCTCAGCTGCAGACCCTCCTGATCCAGGATATTTACATCCATCTCAGCTGAAGACCCTCCTGATCCAGGATATTTACATCCATCTCAGCTGCAGACCCTCCTGATCCAGGATATTTACATCCATCTCAGCTGAAGACCCTCCTGATCCAGGATATTTACATCCATCTCAGCTGCAGACCCTCCTGATCCAGGATATTTACATCCATCTCAGCTGCAGACCCTCCTGATCCAGGATATTTACATCCATCTCAGCTGCAGACCTTCCTGATCCAGGATATTTACATCCATCTCAGCTGCAGACCCTCCTGATCCAGGATCTTTACATCCATCATAGCTACAGACCCTCCTGATCCAGGATCTTTACATCCATCTCAGCTGCAGACTATCCTGATCCAGGATCTTTACATCCATCTTAGCTACAGACCCTCCCTAATCCAGGATCTTTGCATCCGTCTTAGCGACAGACCCTCCTGATCCAGGATATTTACATCCATCTTAGCTACAGACCCTCCTGATCCAGGATATTTACATCCATCTCAGCTGCAGACCCTCTGATCCAGGGTCTTTACATCCATCCCAGCTGCAGACCCTCTTGATCCAGGATCTTTACATCCATCTCAACTGCAGATCCTCTTGATCCAGGATCTTTACATCCATCTCAGCTGCAGATCCTCTTGATCCAGGATCTTTACATCCATCTTAGCTGCAGACCCTCCTGATCCAGGATCTTTACATCCATCTCAGCTGCAGACCCTCCTGATCCAGGATCTTTGCATCCATCTCAGCTGCAGATCCTCTTGATCCAGGATCTTTACATCCATCTCAGCTGCAGACCCTCCTGATCCAGGATATTTACATCCATCTTAGCTGCAGACCCTCCTGATCCAGGATATTTACATCCATCTCAGCTGCAGACCCTCCTGATCCAGGATCTTTACATCCATCTCAGCTGCAGACCCTCCTGATCCAGGATATTTACATCCATCTCAGCTGCAGACCCTCCTGATCCAGGATATTTACATCCATCTTAGCTGCAGACCCTCCTGATCCAGGATCTTTACATCCATCTCAGCTGCAGACCCTCCTGATCCAGGATCTTTACATCCATCTCAGCTGCAGACCCTCCTGATCCAGGATATTTACATCCATCTTAGCTGCAGACCCTCCTGATCCAGGATCTTTACATCCATCTCAGCTGCAGATCCTCTTGATCCAGGATCTTTACATCCATCTCAGCTGCAGACCCTCCTGATCCAGGATATTTACATCCATCTTAGCTGCAGACCCTCCTGATCCAGGATATTTACATCCATCTTAGCTGCAGACCCTCCTGATCCAGGATATTTTCATCATCTCATCTGTAGATACTGCTGATCAAGGGTCTTTACATCCATCTCAGTGGCAGATCCTCCTGATCCAGGATCTTTACATCCATCTCAGCTGCAGACCCTCCTGATCCAGGATCTTTACATCCATCTCAGCTGTAGATCCTGTTGATTCATGGTCTTTCCATCAAACTTTCTGAGCGAAGATTGAGACCAGACAGAGTTATCAACAACATTTAGGGAAATATCCCACACACCCACATTTTTCGCACACATTTTTCCATCATTTATCAAGACCATACTGACCAGGTGTGCTACATTATTTTATTTGGCTTTTTACACATTTTATAATCAATCAAAAGTAGTTTCCAAACATGACATGGAGGGAGCACGTGAATTGCTGTCAGCATGTCACCGACAGCAAAATAGCAAAAAAAAAATAAATTAACATTCACAAAAGGTCTTTATCTTTATTTACAACAACTCCTTGTTTGAATACCCCAAAGGATATACAGAGTCACTTGAACGACAATGGCCCAATGAGGGGAGTGCTGGCCTGTTGAATAATGATATCGGGTTGCAGGTCTTCAATCTGTGGGAAGGTGAATCCTTCCAGCATGTTCATGTAAATTGTTGAGGTCACTGTATCCTCCGCAAAGAAAAACAGACTCACCAAGTGGTCATGGAGAAGGCCACACCACACATTGACCTTTGGACTGTCACGTATGTGTTCAATGACCATGTGGGGGGTTTCAGAGCCACAGATCCTCACATTGTGCCTGTTGACCTTCCCCGATACATGAAAGCAAGCTTCGTGTGTGAACATGGCCTTTTTCAGATAAACTCCATCATCCTCTATGCGACTGAGCATTTGCAAGACAAACACCTTGCGTTTGGCCCCATCATTTGGTTTGAGTTCCTGCAGAATCTGCACCTTGTAGGCACAGAGATTCAGTCCTTTATGCAAAATCCTGTGTACAGTGGGGGTTGGTCGTCCCAGTTCTCTCGATGCGCATTGGATTGTTTTTCTGGGACTTTTTGAAATGATTCATGCACTGTTCAACGTCTGCTGCACTTGTTCTTGGTCGACCGGTACTTTTCTGTTTCTGACAACTTCCAGTCTCCTTAAACCCCTTGTACCACTATCTGATATGAGTCTGCGATGGCGGATTCCTTCCATACTTTGCACAACATTACGCTGAACTTGCGTGTCGGATCTCGTCTCGATGAACCATGCGACGCACTAAGCTTTCTCCTGTGGAGTCGCCATTTTATTTTACATTAAACCACCACACCTGAAGATAAAGAAAACTTTGAGTTTCTGTATCATATAAAACAAAGTGTATCATTGTATCATTGGAGGTACTAAATATATTTACAACTAAATTTATCCTTGTCTTTTTGGAACACCCTGTATGTATGACCTGCACTCACTGCACATTCACACCCTCACCTTCACTCTCTGTACCCTTACCCCTCCCTCCACTCACCCCTTCCTTACCACCTCCCCACCCCCCTGCCCCACGCCTGCACTCGCATCATCATCCCTTCCCCTCCTGCCTGCACTTTCTGCACCATCACCCCTCCTGCCTGTAGTCACAGCATTCTCATCTCCCCTGCCTACACTTGCTGCACCCTCACGTCCCCCCACCCCCCACCCCATCTCGCACTCACTGTACACTTGCCTCCTCCCCCCAAGCGGAGGCTTCTTTTAACATGAATATTCTCTCTTTGACATGAATATTGGCCACAGCAGCTAACCTCTCCACCCAGCACCCTCACCTTCAGCGTGTGCTTCTCCTTCCCATTGGAAGTCATGCCTTTTGTCCTGGAAGATATCATCTTCATAAATAAAGCAAGCACACAACTAGACAAGGAAGCCCCAAGGTTAGCAAACAAAATCAAAAGCGGGTGAATATTACCTAATGGTACTACAAGGATTACTCTCAAAGCATTGGCAAGGAACAACAACATTCTTGTGAATATCAAAATGGATAAAGCACTCATTAAGCCTGTCCATCATGATCTGTTTTTCACCTATGATCCCACCTCACGAAAGCGAGTTTTCTTTTTTTTTTAAACAACATGTAGTAAGGTGAATTTGGCTTACCAGTGGAAGGTATTTCGATCACAAAGATCCTCTATCAGGATCATATTCGATCATTTGGCTTACCAGTGAAATGCAGCCAAATACCATTTGGACAAATGCAAGTTTGGACAACAACACTTAGGATCTCAGTCTTGAGTTCAAGCCCGAGCCATGCACCAGGTGGGTTAACTCAGCCTGTCATCCTTCTGAAGTTGGTAAAATGAGTTACAACTTGTTGGGGGTGATCCAGTCGAGTATCCTGGGATGGAGTGGCAACCTGTACAGGATTGTGGTCCTTAGCCAATGATAACAGCCTTGCATACCTGACGACGTGAGGATTTTTTTTATTATTTTTATACAAGATCGAGGCTCGCGTAAGAGCTGACATTAATCACAAAAAAAAAAACGGACACATAAAACATATAATAAGGGGAGTGGTAGACAAAATGGGGAGAGAGGGGGAAGGACACAAACACAACATTTGAGAGCAGGGACATCGGGAAGTCTGTGGGAGGGAGAGGGCTTGGGGGGAGGAGGCGTGGGACCAGGGGGGGGGGGGGGATGGTGGGAGAAGAATAAAACACATGGACACTGCAAGGAATTCCAGTAAAGAAGTTGGTATTTCAAAAAAGGGATCTGGGGAAAGTGAAAGTGAATGTGGAACTTTGAGTTATATATAAGTATATAAGTATTCAACCCCTTGAGTCAATACTTCATAGAAGCGCCTTTGGCAGTGATTACAACTTTGAGTCTTCTTGGGTATGTCTGTATCAGCTTTGCATCTGGATTTGGGGAGTTTCTCCCATTCTTCCTTGCAAATTTGTTCAAGCTTAGTCAAGTTGGATGGAGAGCGTCGGTGAACACCAATCTTCAAGTCTTTCCACAGATTCTCAATGGGATTCAAGTCTGGGCTTTGGCTGGGCCACTCAAGGACTTTCACGTTCTAGTTCTGAAGCCATTCCAGTGTTGCTTTGGCTTTATGCTTGGGGTTATTTCCTGTTGGAACGTAAATCTTTTCCGCAGTCCAAGGTCTTTTGCATTCTGAAGCAGGTTTTCCTCAAGGATTTGCCTGTATTTGGCTTCATTCGTTGTTCCCTTTATCCTCACATGTCTCCCAGTCCCTGCTCCTGAAAAGCATCCCCTTAACATGATGCTGCCACCACCATGCTTCATGGTATAGATGGTGTTAGATGGGTGATGAGGTGTTCTCAGTTTCCGCTAGATGTAGCGCTTTACATTCACGCCAAAGAGTTCAATTTTAGTCTCATCAGACCACATAATCTTTTGCCTCATGCTCTCAGTCTTTCACGTGCCTTTTTGCAAACTCCAGGCATGCTGTTTTGTGCCTTTTCTCAGGAGTGGCTTCCGTCTGGCCACTCTCCTATAAAACCTAGATTTGTGAAGTGCTGCACAGACTGTTGTCCTTCCTGCAGGTTCACCAATCTCAGCCAAGGGACTTGTATGTATTTGTGTCATAGTGGTCATTGGGTTCTTGGTCATCTCCCTGAACTTGCCCCTTCTTGCCCGGTTGCTCAGTTTGGTTGGATGGCAAACTCTAGGAAGTGTTTGCGTAGTTCCCTATTCTTTCCATTTCCTAATGATTGACCTCACTGTGCTCTTAAGAACGTCCATCAATATTGAAATTGTTTTCTACCCTTCCCCAGATCTATGCCTCCTCACAATTCTGAGTTAACCCACCTGGTGCACATCTCCAAATTCTACGGAAAGTTCCTTGGACTTCATTAGTTTCTGCTCTGAAATGCACTGTCAACTGTGGGACCTCATCTCAAGGATGATCAAAGGAAATTGGATGCATCTGAGCTCAATTTGGATTGTCATCGCAAAGGGGTTGAATACTTATTGACTAAAGACATTTCAGCTTTTCATTCTTAATTATTTTGTAAAAAATTCTAAAATATATATTCCACTTTGACATTGTGGGGTATTATGTGTAGATCAGTGACAAAAAAAAATCTCAATTTAATCTATTTTAAATTCAGGCTGTAACAACAAAACGTGAAAAAAGTCAAGTGGGGTGAATACTTTCTGAAGGCCCAGCATGGTGATTTTAATAGGGAAGCCGAAGAAATTAAGTGCCCTTCATAAGCCATCTTGCCACACAGAGTCGAATGCTTTTTCAAAGTCTATATAACAGAAATATACATTCGTGTTCATTTACAGGTATTTTTCTATTATGTCTTGATGTGAATAATTGATCAATTGTTGATCTTCCTGGTCGAAATCCAGTCTGCGCTTCGTCAAATATTTCTTCAATTTAATTCGCCATTCTTCTTTGAATAATAGTGATGTTTCATTAAAAGCAGTCTTGGTACCTTCCCATACTTTGTAAAGAGTACCCGTATTCTCTTATAAAATCCTCATGATTTTTTTTTCCTGAGTTAAAAAAAAAACTTATATAATGTGTTTGTAGCGGAATAAACATTTATATTTTTTGACATCTGGATAACAAATTTATGTTTTGCAATTGGCTATTTTTTGTAATACACATGCAGGTCATGAACTGCCTGTTACAGCTGATCGTGTAAAGGAAGTGAAGGTGGAAGGATTTGAAATCCTGCGGATTAAAGTAGAGGATGTGAATTCTGAAGAGATGGGAAGAGACCTCGATGATGGTAAGTTGTGGGAAGGGAATGGCTTTCTCTTGCATGTCACGCCAATTTTATACATGTGTTTTCTTTCAAAATATACTATCTCATTACTATGCGCGCTTGGTAATTGGGGGTTGCAGCTCATTTGAGGAAATTTTAATTTGGAAAAGTAAAGCGAGGATAAAAACCAACGTTTAGAGGCCATTTTTCCCCGCAAAGCGGGGGTTGGCCTTTTTCGGGGACCGTGGTTGTTGTTGTTTTTTGGTCCCCTTTTTGAAGCAATGTTTTACGGCCGGATGCCCTTTCTGCCGCCAACCCTGTTTGTCGCCTTTTTACGACACACAGGGAATTACCAGTGAACTGATACTCAATTAGCTGACCTCGGAAGGATGACAGGCTGAGTCAACCCCCCTGGCGTTAATTCAGCGATCGACCGGGATTCGAACCCAGGATCCTCGGAACCTAAGCTGGCGCCCTAGCCGCTAGCCCAACACCAGGGCTGATGGAAGCCCTGGTGCGAGGATGGAAGAGAGAAATAAGTTCACGGAGTGGGGAGGGCAAGGAAGGATGTTTGGCAGTTGATATGGTTTAGGGGAGAGAAGGGAAATAATGAAGGAGCTATGCTCCAACGCGAGTCGGAAGGATTGACGCGACCAAAGACGGAAATTCGGCCGAGTTGCTTTATTGCACGTATCAAACTCGGGTACTCTGAAAAGCCCGTTTATTGGGCAGCAATATATATACACATTATGCCGGAGCGTTTTCCCGGGAAAAGCGAGACCGGGCATGCCCAGGCGTCAAGGGCGAGTCCTGGAAAGGCGAGTCTGGACCTGCCCGGGCATCCTGGGCGAGCCCTGGAAAGGCGAGGCTGGGCGTGCCCGGGCATTCTGGGTGAGTCCTGGAAAGGCTAGAGCGGGCATGCCCGGGCGTCCTGGGAGAGCCCTGGAAAGGCGAGTCTGGGCATGCCCGGGAAAGACGAGACCGGGCGTGCCCGGGAGGCTCGGGCGAGCCCGGGAACAGCGAGTCCGGGCATGCCCGGGAGAGGCGCGTCTGGGCCTGTCCGGGCATGCCCGGGAGAGGCGCGTCTGGGCCTGTCCGGGCATGCCCGGGAGAGGCGCGTCTGGGCCTGTCCGGGCATGCCCGGGAGAGGCGCGTCTGGGCCTGTCCGGGCATGCCCGGGAGAGGCGCGTCTGGGCCTGTCCGGGCATGCCCGGGAGAGGCGCGTCTGGGCCTGTCCGGGCGGCCTGGAGGAGCCCGGCATGGTGATTGCTCCCTGGCCGCATCCCTGGTAGGTGCAAGGCGATTGTGTACACCCAGCGGTAACCGCTATACGCGCCCCTCCAGAATCGACCTGCACCGGCAGGGTCAATTTAAGGGGGGTCCTGATGACCCGGCCGAAGCGACCCCTGGAGGGTCATGGGGGGGGGGGGGTCCAATGTGGTGGTGGGTGGTTGAGCGGGGGGAACTGTGGACGGGGGGCGGCCTCGCCGTGGAGGAAGGGCCAACCATGGTGGTTGGTCAACGTCCACGTGCGCCGGCTTGAGGTGGTCCACTGAAATCCGGTCCGACCGGCCGCCGAAGTCGATGACGAATGACTTGGCGTCCCGTCGCAGGACCCAGAAGGGCCCGTCGTACGGCGGCCGGAGTGGCCCCCGGTGTGCGTCATGACGCACAAAGGCGTACTCCGCTGTGCGAAGCGCTGGGGGGACGTAGGACTGGGGGCCACCGTGGCGGGACGTTGGCACGGGGGCAAATAATCGGGCGGCCTCCTGGAGGTCCGAGCGCTGGCGAGCTGTGGACCAGGGACTGGGAGCGTCGGGCACGAACTCGCCCGGGACGCAGAGCAGCTGGCCGTAGACGAGCTCGGCGGTGGACGCCTGGAGGTCCTCCTTGGGGGCCGTGCGGAGGCCCAAAAGGACCCACGGCAGCCGGTCGGCCCAACCGTCGTCCTGAAGGTCGGCCATGAGCGCGGCCTTCATGGAGAGGTGAAAACGCTCACACAACCCATTGGCTTGGGGGTGGTAGGCCGTGGTATGGTGGAGCTGGACTCCCAGGTTGCGGGCGACCGCGCCCCACAGCTCGGAGGTGAACTGCGGACCGCGGTCCAAAGAGATGTCCGCCGGTGCGCCGAAACGGGCGACCCAGGTTGCGATGAAAGCCTGTGCCACATCGGCGGTGGTGGTGGAAATGAGGGGAACGGCCTCCGGCCACCTGGTGGTCCTGTCCACCATGGTGAGCAGGTGTGTGATACCCCGCGAAGGGGGAAGGGGGCCAACCAGGTCCACGTTGACGTGGTCGAAACGCCGTTCGGGCACGGTGAAAGGTGCCAGCGGGGCCTGGGTGTGGCGGTGGACCTTGGCCCGCTGGCAGGCCGTGCAGGCGTTGGCCCAGTCGCAGACGTCCCGTCGAAGGCCGTGCCAGATGAAACGCGTCGACACCAGCTTCTGAGAAGCTTTCCGGCCCGGGTGAGAAAGGCCGTGGATGGAGGCGAAGACGCGGCGCTGCCAGGTAACGGGCACGATGGGGCGAGGCTGGCCTTGTGAGATATCGCAGAGCAGGACAGTGTCCGCGAAGGGGATGTCGGCCAGGCCGAGGCCCGTGTCCGCCGCCCGGAGGCCCTGCACCGCGGTGTCGGTGGTTTGGTCGGCCGCCATGAGCGCGAAGTCCATGCCGAGGTGGACCGCGTTCGCGCTGGCCCGAGAAAGACAGTCGGCCACGGCGTTGTCTTTGCCGGCGACGTGCCGGATGTCCGTGGTAAATTCTGACACGGCGGAGAGGTGGCGCTGCTGGCGGGCCGACCACGGCTCCGTGACTTTGGCCATTGCGTAAACCAATGGCTTGTGGTCGACGAAAGCCATGAACGGGCGGCCCTCCAGGAGGTGGCGGAAATGGCGAACGGCCAGGAATAGACCGAGGAGCTCACGGTCAAACGTGCTGTAATTTAACTCGTTCGGCCAGAGTTGCCGGCTGAAAAAAGCGAGTGGCTGCCAAACCCCGTTCACCCATTGTTCATGGACGGCGCCCACCGCGTAGTTGGAGGCGTCCGTAGTGAGGGCGATGGGAGCGTTGAACACCGGGTGAGCCAGCGGCGTTGCGTCGGCGAGGGCCCGCTTTGCGCCCGTGAATGCTGTGTCCATGGTCGCAGACCAAACAATGTCATGCTTGGCCGGCTTGCCCCGGATGGCTTCGTAAAGGGGCCGCATGAGCTGAGCAGCGCAGGGCACGAATCGGTGATAAAAATTCACCATGCCAAGGAACTCTTGCAGGGCCTTGATGGAGCAGGGACGTGGGAACTTGGTGATGGCCTCGACCTTGGTCGGCAGCAGCATGGACCCAGTCTTGGTGATGCGGTGGCCCAAAAAGTCAACCGTCGTCGTGCCGAAGTGGCATTTGGCCGGGTTGACAATTAAGCCGTCCTCGCTGAGGCGTCCGAAAAGCATTCGGAGGTGGAGGAGGTGCTCGGCCCGGGACGTGCTGGTGACGAGGATGTCGTCCAGATAGACGAAAAGAAATGGCAGGTCGCGCAGCACGCCGTCCATCAAGCATTGGAACGCCTGGGCCGCGTTCTTGAGGCCCAACGGCATCCTCAAAAATTCGAACAGGCCGAACGGCGTGATGACGGCCGTTTTTGGGACGTCGGCCGGCCTGACAGGTACCTGGTGGTATCCCCGTATCAGGTCAATTTTTGAAAAAATAACCCGTCCCGCCAAACGGGCGGAAAAGTCTTGGATGTGCGGGATCGGATACCTGTCGGGGGTGGTAGCGTCGTTGAGGCGGCGGTAGTCGCCACACGGGCGCCATCCGCCCCCCAGCTTTGGCACGATGTGCAGTGGTGAGGCCCACGCGCTATCGGAGCGCCGCACGATGCCGAGGCGCTCCAACGCGTCGAACTCGGCTTTGGCCACGGCGAGCTTGGCCGGGTCGAGGCGGCAGGCTCTGGCGTAGACCGGCGGGCCTGTAGTGGGTATGTGGTGCTCGATCCCATGTCGCACTGCGACGGCCGAAAACGTCGGCCGCGTGAGGGCCGGGAATTCCGCGAGCAGGCGAGCGAACTCGTTCGCCGTCGGGAGGGCGCATGCCAGTTCGGTCGGCGCGGAGCTGCTCATCGTACATGCCAGGGAGCTGAAGGTCTCGGCGTTGACAAGGCGACGCCATTTGACGTCGACCAGCAGCCCATGCGCGCAGAGGAAATCGGCGCCCAGCAAAGCCATGGTGAAGCTTGCGGTCACAAAGGTCCACTGAAAGCGCTGGCTGCCGAAGCAGAGGGTGACGTTGTGCGGGCCGAAGGTGCGTATGGCCAATCCATTAGCAGCGACCAAGGAGGGGCCGCAAATGGCATTCTGCCTGTCCTGCTCGGAGGCGGGTATGACGCTCAGTTGGGCGCCGGTGTCACAGAGGAAACGCCGCCCGGACGCTTTGTCCTTAATAAAAAGCAAGTTGCCCGAGTGGCCGGCGCTCATGGCTGGTAATGAACGCCGGCCCGGCCGTTTCCCGACTTGCCGAAAGTGCACGGGGGTCGGCATGTCCGAGCCTTGTGTCCGAACCTGGCGTGGTAATGACACCACGCCTGGTCAGGTGGAGGCCCCGGCCATCGTGTTGGAAGCGGTCGGCGCGGCGTGGCGGCCGCCAGTTGCACCGGCAGTTCGGCCTCCAACCGCGCAGGGCACTCGGGCGTCATGGGCGTCGCCTCGGACGGTGGCGGGCTCCAGGTAGCCGCTCCGATGTGCTGGTCTGCCGAGGAGATCTTGTCGGCTTCCCTGGTGAGGGCGCGGGGATCCGTGATCGACGTGCCTGCCAGGGCGAGGCGTAGCTGGTTAGGCACCTTGCGGAGGAACAGCTCTCGGAACAGAAAATCTGGAGAGTGCTCACCGAGCAACGAGAGCATGTAGTCCATGCGCTCGGACGGGCGCGTGTCGCCGAGCTCGGGCAGGTCGAGCAGGCGTCGTGCGCGTTCCGCCGGTGAGAGGGCGAAAGCGTCGAGGAGGAGCGTCTTGATCGCGCCATACTTGTCAGCGGCTGGCGGGCGCTCGAGGAGGCTCAGGGCGCGGGCCGCGGTGGCGGAGCCGAGCGCTGCTACCACATGGTGGAAGCGGGTGTCGTCAGCGCTGATGCCTCGCAGGGCGAACTGGGAGTCCGCCTGGGCGAACCAAACAGCTGCGTGAGCCTCCCAGAAGGTAGGCAGTTTAAGGGCAACTGCTGTGTCCATGTTCGGGGTCACCAATGAAGGAGCTATGCTCCAACGCGAGTCGGAAGGATTGATGCGACCAAAGACGGAAATTCGTCCGAGTTGCTTTATTGCACGTATCAAACTCGGGTACTCTGAAAAGCCCGTTTATCGTGCAGCAATATATACACACATTATGCCGGAGCGTTTGCCCGGGAAAATGTGAGACCGGGCATGCCCGGGCGTCAAGGGCGAGTCCTGGAAAGGCGAGTCTGGCCCTGCCTGGGCATCCTGGGCGAGCCCTGGAAAGGCGAGGCTGGGCGTGCCCGGGCGTCCTGGGCGAGTCCTGGAAAGGCGAGAGCGGGCATGCCCGGGCATCCTGGGCGAGCCCTGGAAAGGCGAGAGCGGGCATGCCCGGGTGTCCTGGGCGAGCCCTGGAAAGACGAGTCTGGGAATGCCCGGGAAAGACGAGACCGGGCGTGCCCGGGAGAGGCGTGTCTGGGCCTGTCCGGGCATGCCCGGGAGAGGCGTGTCTGGGCCTGTCCGGGCATGCCCGGGAGAGGCGTGTCTGGGCCTGTCCGGGCATGCCCGGGAGAGGCGTTTCTGGGCCTGTCCGGGCATGCCCGGGAGAGGCGTGTCTGGGCCTGTCCGGGCGGCCTGGACGAGCCCGGCATGGTGATTGCTCCCTGGCCGCGTCCCTGGTAGGTGCAAGGCGATTGTGTACACCCAGCGGTAACTGCTACAATAATATGTTTGTGGGGTTGATAAGTGGGGGTGAGGGTTTTCCCAGGCAGAGTCTAAATCAGATGTAGAGGAGATGGAAGATCCATCATTTTTTGAGAGGGCAGATTTCAGTTGCTGACAGTCCGTTTCAGGATGTTCAAGGAACGTTGAAACAGAATGAGACTGTGTGGCCGACATATATATATGTTTATGATTTGAGCATCTTTATAGATGCTCAAATCAGGTTAATATGTCGTTTTTGGGGCAAAGGTCCATTAAATATGGCTCCCCCCCTGTAGGCTTTTGCTGGAACCTCTTATCGAACCTCCTTTCTAGCCATGGAGTCAAATATCCTCTCTGTTGGTGCCTTCTCATGTGTCGTTTATCTCTCGCTGCAGGCAGGTTTGTTGCCTCGCTATATATATATTTTTTTTTACCGGATCTCTTATATAGTCCGGCAGATATGTGAAGAATTGTGGTAGAATTGTGCCTTTGATGATACAAGCATGAAACTTGGCACACAGTTAGGGCATACCCTTACAGTGAAATTTGGATGTAGGGGCATTCCAGATTTCTCCTTGGCCCAAAATGGCGGCCATTTTACAAAATGGCGGCTAAGAAGGACATATTTACCTATTATTTCAGACTTGTCATTTGTGCTGCTATTGAAACACAATGTAATGAGCATATTATAAATTGTCATGTACATGCTATGCAATACCTTCATACTGGGTTCAAAATTGGAATCTACGGTGGCCTATAAGGGGCAGAACAAATGGTTTACCATTGCAATAGACAGGACTGGTCTAGCGGTTTAATTATTTAACTTTGCATGACTATCTGATTTCTCCTGGGTGTAATTTTGGTTCAATACCTTTATATGAACAACTTTGATGTAGCTTTATGAACTTTCCTATCATAGACTAGGTGACTATAAGGATCAATAGAGGCTATCCCACCAACGCAAGAAGCCCTCAGACAACACATCAAGGGAGCTGCCTACCAAGCCGGCTTTTGTTGGGGCCAGATGATGATTTGCGCACCTGAGCTCCCATCGCCAAGTGAATGGGGTTGGAAACAGAGTAATAACGGCTGGGGGATATATTGGACAACCCTCACAGAGGCAACTGAGGCATGCCGACAATTGATTAGATGTGGATGCAAGAAGGGTTGCAGGAAACAGTGCAAGTGTGTTAAGGCCGCACTCCAGTGCTCAGCTCTGTGTCACTGTGCAGGGGAGTGCACACGATAGTATACAGGAGGAATAACACACCTGTTACATATACACAAACATGTGGAAGACTGTTTTGTAGACTGTTTTATAGTGAAAGTCACTTCCACAGCGTTAATGTGGCATTTTCACTTCATTTCCATTGTGTTTCTGGAGTTTGCTCAAAATAGCTCAAAAAGTAATTATTTTTGTAAAGAATAAGGACCAAATAAATGTTATGTGAGTTTGTTGACATTTAATTATGATCTTACAACCTGTTTACGTGAAAAAAACATCATAGGTGTGCTTGAGCAATAAGTAAATCTAGTTTTATAGACATCGGTACTGTGTATCTTATTATCCGTAAACGGCCATTTTTAAAATGGCCGCCATTTTGTCCCTAGGAAAAGATTTGAATGCCCCTATATCCAAAAATCTTCCTAGTAGTATGCTCTATCAGTGTTCAAAATTTCATGCTTGTATCACCAAAAGCACAATTTTTTCACATATCTGCTGGGCTCCTATCCTATCCTCTCGCCTCTTTAGCACAACCCCTTCCATCACAAGTTGCACGCATTCTACAAGAAACACCAATCATGTCACCCTCTGCAAGTGTAAGCTTAACACTCAACTTGATTCTTTCTTCCTCTTCTCTTACATATGGAGCACAACTTCTTTCTCTTCCTGAGATGGTAGTTGCCTGCTTTTTATGCCTCCGTTGACGAAGTCGCCGGGGACATTATGTTTTCAGGTTGTCCGTCCGGCTGTCCGTCCGTCCGTGATAGGTTTACATTACCGCAATAACTTAAGAATGGCTGAAGGGATCTTAGTCAAATTTGGTGCAGGTATGATGAGGTAAAGGATGAACTGATTATATTTTGGGGTCACATGGTCAAAGGCCAAAGGTCAGAGGTCATGTTAGGTAAAAATCCTGTTACCACGATAACTTGTGAACCAGTGATGGGATTCTGACCAAATTAGGTAAACTTATGTAGAATGATGTAGATATGAACTGATTATATTTTGGGGTCAAGAGGTCAAAGGTCAAAGTCTGTAATATGTCTATAACTTGAGAACGGCTGAAGTGATCCAATTCAAACTTGGTACAGGTACGTATAATGATGTAAAGATTATCATTAGACTTTGGGGTTAAAGGTCAAAGTCAAAGTCTGTAATAGGTCTATAACTTGAGAATGGCTGAAGTTATCTAATTCAAACTTTGTACAGGTATGTATAATGATGCAAAGGTTAACTGATTAAATGTTGGGGTCAAGAGCTCAAAGGTCAGAGGTCATGTCAGGTAAAAATGTGATAACTTGAGAACAGCTAAATGGTTTTAAAGCAAACTTGGTACAAGTATTATAATGATGTAATAATGTGGGCAGAGGCATATCGGTCGACGTCGTGACGTCGAAGTGTCGTTCTCGTCTTTTTTGACATTGAAGTGTGGTGTCCACAACCACCGTGTTGTTTCTCCCATTTATACATCTGAGATTTGGTTCACTCATGAAGACTGTATTCCTTTTTATCTGAAAATCCATGCATCATGCATTCCTCCTCTGCATGTTTCTCCTGAGAGTTGAGACCCTTTTTCTTTTAACAATTTTCTCCCTACATTTGTCCAGCGCAGGATTCCACTTATATGTAAAAACGTACTGGGTCATAAAGTTCAACTTTGTAATCACCGTTCATATTGTTTTTCAGGAATGGTGAGAAGAGTGAAAATTGAGCCTGGATCTTTGGATTGCATGGAATTTAAAGAAGGTATGAGACATTTCCTGTTTGCTCTATTGAACCAAAGATATACATGGTACGGTTTTTCTCTGAAGAAGGTTGGCATGAATATCTTTATAGATGTCTAAGCCCAAAAATGCTGGAAACAATTAAAGTCTCAAATACTGGAAAGCCCCAAAGAAAAACCTTCATAGATGTCCAAGCCCGAAATGCTGGGAAAAATGAAAGTGTCAAATACTGGAAAGCCCTAAAGAAAAACCTTTATAGATGTCCAAGCCCCAAATAAAAACCTTTATAGATGTCCAAGCCCCAAAGAAAAACCTTTATAGATGTCCAAGCCCCAAAGAAAAATCTTTATCGATGTCCAAGCCTCAAAGATAAAACCTTTATGGATGTCCAAGCCCCAAATGCTGGGAACAATGAAAGTGTCCCATACTGGAAAGCCCCAAATAAAAACCTTTATAAATGTCCAAGCCCCAAAGAAAAATCTTTATAGATGTCCAAGCCCCAAAGATAAATCTTTATAGATGTCCAAGCCCCAAATAAAAACCTTTATAGATGTCCAAGCCCCAAATAAAAATCTTTATAGATGTCCAAGCCCCAAAGATAAATCTTTATAGATGTCCAAGCCCCAAATAAAAACCTTTATAGATGTCCAAGCCCCAAATAAAAATCTTTATAGATGTCCAAGCCCCAAATAAAAACCCTTATAGATGTCCAAGCCCCAAATAAAAACCTTTATAGATGTCCAAGCCCCAACGAAAAACATTTATAGATGTCCAAGTCCCCAAAAAAACCTTTATAGATGTCCAAGCCCCAAATAAAAACTTTTATAGATGTTCAAGCCCCAAATAAAAACCTTTATAGATGTCCAAGCCCCAAAGAAAAACCTTTATAGATGTCCAAGCCCCAAATGCTGGAAACAATGAAAGTGTCACATACTGGAAAGCCCCAAATAAAAACCTTTATAGATGTCCAAGCCCCAAATAAACACCTTTATAGATGTCCAAGCCCCAAAGAAAAACCTTTATAGATATCCAAGCCCCAAAGAAAAAGCTTTACAAATGTCCAAGTCTCAAAGGAAAACCTTTATAGATGTTCAAGTCCCAAATGCTGGGAACAATGAAAGTGTCAAATACTGGAAAGCCCCAAAGAAAAACCTTAATAGATGTCCAAGCCCGAAATGCTGGGAAAAATGAAAGTGTCAAATACTGGAAAGCCCAAAAGAAAAACCTTTATAGATGTCCAAGCCCCAAATAAAAACCTTTATAGATGTCCAAGCCCCAAATAAAAACCTTTATAGATGTCCAAGCCCCAAAGAAAAACCTTTATAGATGTCCAAGCCCTAAAGAAAAATCTTTATCGATGTCCAAGCCCCAAAGATAAAACCTTTATGGATGTCCAAGCCCCAAATCCTGGGAACAATGAAAGTGTCCCATACTGGAAAGCCCCAAATACAAAACTTTATAGATGTCCAAGCCCCAAAGAAAAATCTTTATAGATGTCCAAGCCCCAAATAAAAACCTTTATAGATGTCCAAGCCCCAAATAAAAATCTTTATAGATGTCCAAGCCCCAAATAAAAACCTTTATAAATGTCCAAGCCCCAAATAAAAACCTTTATAGATGTCCAAGCCCCAAAGAAAAACCTTTATAGATGTCCAAGCCCCAAAGAAAAACCTTTATAGATGTCCAAGCCCCAAATGCTGGGAACAATGAAAGTGTCACATCCTGGAAAGCCCCAAATAAAAACCTTTATAGATGTCCAAGCCCCAGAGAAAAACCTTCATAGATGTCCAAGCCCCAAAGAAAAACCTTTACAGATGTCCATTGATCAAGCTCTCTTTAATAAGTAGGTAAAATAATTAACCTGATCTTCTTCCATCTTTTCCCCATATTTTCCATTTTTCCTCTCCTCTCAAGCTTCTGGCACGTCTGGTATTACACAATTCTTCATCGTGCTTTTTTTTTTTCTTTTTTTTTCCACCTACTCCAATTGGACTCTCCCTCCTCTCAGCTCAATCACAGAGCTATGTTGTACAAAACCACCATACAGGTCCCTTAGAATAGTTATTTCATAGCAGAAACCCTGGCTCACAGTCAAATGAGATATCCGACTCCATACTGAAATTGACAGAAATGTGACCAATTCAGCTCGTGTCTAAAAAGAAAATCACCGCTAACCTCACAAATTTACAGATTCTTCTGTGTTCCCCTTGGTTATTGTCTCCTTCACTCTGACATGTCCACAGTGCATGCTTCTTACTCCCTTCTCATTATCCCTTTGCACTCAATGCTTTCCCACAACTCTTTGTCGAACATTTAGCTTTGTGTGCCTCCATGATATATTGTAGATCTTTGTAGTTTTTTTAACGTCCTCCCAACTCCAATGACTCCATATATGAGGTTCTTTCAGCAAACATTTGCACTCCACTCTCCTCTGTTAGCCCTTTCTTATCTATGGAGACTCATCGCCACCATGCTGGTTTCTTTGGTGTTGCTTCACATAAATCAGTACATGGCTGAGCAGCAGTCATTGTATGAAACATTTTGACGAACTCTATCTGTTTAGTTTATTTTCCAACATTCTTCTCCTTAAACGATAACCATTCATAATAATTGGACCTTGTCATGTAAAATGTTTCCTAAAACTTGTTCTGTTCCCTTCAGCTCCTTTCTATCTTCTTCTGACTATGTGTTGACAAAACTGAACTTCACCAGATGGTAGAGTTGGTCATAAGGAAGAAGCCTATTGATTTTGAGGTCAAAGGTCATCTTGAGGTCAAATTTCAAAAAAATTCAGTTTTCATCTGATCGACTTGAAAATTGAACAACATTTGCGTATTGAGTTACTAAATTGGGAAACCAACTATTTTTGATGTCAAAAGGTCAAAGGTCAACTCAACATCTAATATAATCAATTTTCATCTGAAAAATTGTCACTCTTCATCCTATTGACTTGGAAATTAAACAGCAATTACATAGCGCATTACTGAATTGGGAAACCACCTATTGTAACATCAAAAGGTCAAAGGGCAACTCGAATCAAACTTCTAAACTCATCAATTTTCATCTGAAAAATTGTCACTTCATCCAATTAACATAGTGCATCACTGAATTGGGAAAGCAACTAATTTGAGGTCAAAAGGTCAAAGTTCAACTCATGGCAAAACTTCTAAAATCATAAATTTTCATCTACAAAAGCATCAATTTTAATCCGATTGAGTTCAAAATTTAACAGCAATTGCATAGTGCATCACTGAATTGGGAAACCAACTATTTTGAGGTCAAAGGTCAAAGGTCAACTCGAGGTCAACCTTCTAATATCAATTTTCATCTGAAGAATCATCAATTTTAATCCGATTGACCCGAGCTTTGATTAGGATCGTCAATTTTAATGTTGATTGTTGATGAAATTGACAATTTGGTGTATCGGGGTTGGATTTTGCAAGTATCGTGCTCTGCATGATGTCTTCTTGTTTCTGATTTTATTTTGTTTTTTTTTGCTTTGATTTTTGCAGAGAGATCAGAAGAGCACCTAGCGATCCCCTCTACCAAGGATGACGCGGAGACGAATGATCAAGAGCGAGAGTCCATTCAGACAACCGATGGTTCAAACAACAAACGTAGTTTGAATATTCCTTCAGAGATCCGTGATGGTGTGCGTTCATACAAGTGCACAATTTGTGGAAAGTCATTCAGTCAGTCATCATCTTGTCTTGGGCACATGAAAATCCACAGCAGCCAGCGTTCGTACAGGTGTTCCACTTGGGGGAAAGGTTTCAATCAGTCATCACACTATCGTATGCATTTGAGGGTTCACAATGGTGAGGGCCCGTACAGGTGTACAACTTGTGGGAAAGGTTTTATTCAGTCATCACACTATCGTACTCATTTGAAGGATCATAATGATGAACCCCCTTATAAGTGCACCGTTTGTGGTAAGGCATTCTTTCAGTCGTCATCCTTTTGGGCCCACAAGCGAATCCATAGTGACGAATGCACAATTTGCGGAAAGACTTTTATTCGGTCCTCAAATTATAACACGCACCTGAAAATGCACCAGGAAGAATGCCCCAAGTGCACCGTTTGTGGCAAAGGGTTCAAGCACACTTCACGCCTTCAGCAGCACATGAGAACGCACAGCAACGAGCGTCCATACAAGTGCCCTCTGTGTGTCAACGCGTTTTCTACACTATCAAACTGTAAGAGACACATGAAATCCCATTCCAGAATCGACAGTATTCAGGTCATTTTAACAGAGGACATTTTAAAAGCAAAACAAAGAGGAGGTTTTTCCCTCGTCACGACTGGCCTGAACAATCTACCAAAGGAAACAATAATTGGGAAATTATGTCATGTGCTACCCCTTTCACCGACCATCTCCCAGCAAGAGGCGAAGACTTCCCCAGAAGCGGGCCAATCAAATTTGAGACAAACCTCAGCTACTAGTGAACAGAAACAGGATGAACCTGCGATGTAGAACTGGGGAATGGTGGAACGTTGAGGAATGAGCCACGGTGGTACATTAGGGCGGAACCGACTATCCCGGAACGAAATGCAGACCAGTCGGAATACGACACTCCAGGTTGCAGTCAGACTATGAGTCGTTGGCAAATGGCTCCGGCACCTCACGACTACAAAGGTATTATCAGGTCTTTTTTTTATTTAAATTTTATTGAAGTTGAAAGCTCCAGCTACGGATTATATAGTCCTCATCGAGGCTAGGCCTTAAATAAAATAACTGCATTGATAAATATGAGGAAAGAGAAATAAAAGAGAGGGAATGTAAAGGTGAGGAGTGAAAATGAGTATGAAAAGTGTAAGATGTTTGTTTGCAAGAAAGAGAGATTGAAGCTAGGCCGATAGATATAGTTTGAGTGAGACAGGAAGTAAGACCTTTCTCTTCAGCTTCAACGACACTCCCGTCCTCGTCAGCACGCCACTCAGTTCCCGAAACTTCTTCCATGCACATCTCACTCCAGCAACCGTTACCGAGTCTGATCGACCTTCTCCATTCAGCATGTCTCCTAGGTAGCAAAATGTTTTCACACCTTCCAGCTTCACGCCATCTCCAAGATCCAACTCAACATTTCCTCCATCTGCAGCTCCCTCTGTGCACACCTTACATTTGACTGTAGCTGCCACACTGGTTAATGACCCTCTCAGACCACTACATTTTTGATGAACCCACAAAGCACACATTGTACATTGAATGGAGTTCACTCCGACACCCTTCCTGCACACAGCATACGGCCACTTCCCAGTTCTTTCCACCTCACCACATGCTCTACTCCCTCCCAAGTTTAAAATACACAAACAGCAACACAATTCTACTCTGTCCACTTACTCAAACTGAACTGTTTACCTTAACCCAACAGGCTGTTACTAATGTCCACGAATTGAGTGATGAATCCCTGCAATTATAAAATAGCTCCACTAGTCTATGAATCCCCACTTCCTCAATCTCGAATTTGAGCCTAGGCACCGAGGGATGAACAAATGGAAACAAAGGTTGCAGAGAGTTTTGGATACATTCAAGTACTAAGTTTCACTTGATCTTGGTTGGGGCCTTTCAGGTACTCTAAGGTTTATGGAATGTAAAGATGGCACAAAGCAGCAGAAAAATGGCATGTGGGATCCAGCAAAAGTTGGAGGCCCTCAATACAAGACATGAGATCTATGATGTCTCCTCTCTGGACATATAGGCAACATGCAGCATTCAACCAAATCATTTTATCTTCTCTCCATGTCAAGGCTGGAGTGCTCCCAAGGCAGAGTTCTGGGGCCAGTCCTATTCCTGATCTTCATGAATGATCTCTCTGACTCTCCAGAAAATACTCTTTATTTATTTGCTGATGACTACACCCTCTGCCGTGACATCACTCATCCTTCGACAAGCAGAGTGCAGCTTCTTCCCTCTCTTCAGATCTTGACAAAATCACAAGCTGTCTTCACAAGCTGTCAAGTCTTTCAATTCTGAAAATCTCACTTTTTCTCTCCGAACGGATCGTCTGGAAACCTCCCTATCTACGAGTACTTTCTTAATGTGGATGCAAGGCAAAGCGGTCTCGATAGCGTCTTATTACAGGAGGGGAAGCCCTGCTGCATACACTTTGCGATCCCTCCCGGAAGTGAAACAATGGTATGCACAGATTTTAAAAGAAATGCTTGCAATCCTCCATGCATGCATGTATGGAATTCCACTGCTACATATTTGGCAAAACAAAATCTTCTGCATATGTATACTCTCATGTATTGTCGTTGTGCCAAGTTTGAACAAAATCGGACCATGCATGTCGAGAAATGGTTGTGGACACGTTTAAGTGATAAAATGGCTGGCAGTTGGCCATCTTGGATCTGATGTTGAAAATAAATGATGTGCATATAGAAGCCACGATTCGTTTTCTGTGTGCCAAGTTTGAACAAGATCGGTAAATGCATGTCCGATAAATGGTTGAGGACGTGTTCAACATCGGGTTTTTACGGCGTAGCCCATAGAACAAAGCCGTCTAGAACAGTGTTTGTCTGTCCGTATGTATGTATGTCCCCTCAAACATACACCAATCAGAGCTGAGGATCTGGTCACATGACAGGGGTGATGTGATGTCGTTACGGCTGACTCAACACACAGCCATTTTGATTCCTATGCCGTTCAGGCTGGACATAACGTTGAACCTGTCATGTATCACAATCTGCATGCTCTACCTTTACGTTTTTCATTCAGTGTGAAACACAAACACGTGAAACACATGAAATAAAACACGTGAAAATAAGGATCTTTTCTAACACTCGATTGTTATCGTGGATGTAGTTGTTGTTGTTTGTGGGTTGGATCTGTGTAGTTTTATATTTTTTTATATTGCTTTGCAAAATATCACGACTGTATATATAATTTTGTATGTTCATTCCGTGTCCTTCTAAAGGGATTCTACTGTTGTAGAATAATAAATGTTTCCGTTCAAACTGCTGCGTGAATAAACCATACATTAGCGCTTCTTCCTCTTCTTCAAACTCGCAAAGAGGCTTTTAGAACTGGCAAATTCGTGATTAAACAAACGATTTTTTACAGCGTGTTTGGTTCCTGTGTTTACAGCGTTTGTCTCTCTGTATGTATGTTTGTCCCTCACATATTTATCCTATATATTGGGTGAGTTTTATAGCCGACAATTACACTTCTGAAAGGTAGAATGTAATGACATTTGGCTTTGCTAGTTATGTTTCTTTCAACACCCTTTATGGAACGTACATACATTACATCATATACCTGGTTGGGGCAAATTATCACACTTGATGATTGGGGGGTACAGAAATTATGACAACAGGGTGATGATGTATGACGAGGTGCATACCCCCCAGATCATATATACACAAAGAATTAAGTTAAGCACCCCCCCCCGTTTTTTTACAACCTCGCACATTACAAGTTTGTTGTCGTCAAAACAGTGTAATATACCCATGATATTGCTATATTTTCTGGAGAAGTGATATTATGGTCACATAAAAACATAACAATCATGCCGTTTTCAATATTTTATTCTGAATAATTTAAGGTGAAATTTTTTGGGAATTTTAGGCATATTTTCACCTCAATTTAAGTATGGAGCTATAGGTCCATCACGGACAGTGTGGATGACGTTTATGTTTTCTAACGTACAGTCATTGTTCTGAGAAGACCTCTAGCGATCTTTGCGTCAATAACGTGTGTAGGACCCACGTGATCGGATCACTGACTCAACCAATCACTTTTTTTCACTTAGATCACTCAATTTCATCAATGGATAATTGCTAATGTCATACCAATCATTATTTGATCTCACATACCTTAGAATATATGCCAATGTATACATATACACAAAGAATATATATTAGGGGGTGCTTACCTTAATTCGTTGTGTAGGGGTGCTTAACTTAATTCTTTGTGTATATAATTAAAACTTTGACTAAGGGCTCTTCAAACATTGAAGCATTTCTTATGAATGCTTCCAACCACCCTTAACCTGGTGTTGGCTTAACGTTTAGAGTGGAGGGCTTGGGATCCCAGGGTCCTGAGTTTGAATCCCACTCAGCTGTTGAAGTAACACCACGCGGGGTTGACTCATCCTGTTATCCTTCCGAGGTCGGCAAAATGAGTACCAACTCACTGGGTCCTCTCTCAAGAAGGTTAGTGGCAGGATTTGCACTCTGGCCGCCGTAAAAAACACCTCATTCCGTAACACACAGTTGTGTGTGTTGGGATGGTGCTGAGGTCACTTTGATAGTGTTGACTGACTGATCAACATGTAGAATAAACCAGGGTCTCAATGCAATCTCTTCACTTCCATGGTGACAGACAGATTAGAGATTTAGAGTAATTCAAATTTTTTTTAATACTTACATTATTTGCTAAATGGTATCTTCACCCAGGTCCTCTTCAACTAAAGTATCAAACAAGCCCAGCTATGCCGCTGTTAGACTTTCGGTCTTGTTTTTGTAATAAGAGATATAAAATGTGGATATATCTATATTTTTATAAATAACATATATGTATATATATATATATATATATATATATATATATATATATATATGTATATATATATATGTATATATATATATATATATATATATATATATATATATATATATATATATAAAACTTTAAAGCAAAAGCTATGGCGCTGAGGTAGAATTTGTTTTGAAAGCCATTAATTAAACCTATTGGCCAATGTAATTCCAAGTTTCCGCTAGTTTCAGTGTATAGTCTTTGAGATATGAGCGCCAACACATTTTGGGCGGACGGATGGACAGACTGATGGACACCAATGTGAATTTGACGGTTTTCTAAATAAAACTCAAGAATGCGGAAACACGTTGCTTCAATTTGGAACATATTACCTCGACGTACAAAGTATTTTCTCCTGAAATTTTCAGCCGATTTCGTCCAGTAGAAGCTGAGAAACCAATTTTCAGTCCCCATGTTAAAGTTGCATACAGAGAAACGATCCCATATAAGGGGAGGTGTGCTTTGCGCCTCCCTCACATGGATGTTAAACTGGGTGTCCCAGGTGTCAGTATTGGTCGTTGGTGGACGTTGTAGATCCCATATGATTCTGATGTACAAAATATAAAAAACTGGACCTTTTTGAAAATGAATAATTAAATTAACAATTTTCTGGGACCAATTGAGGCAGTAAGTTGCCTATCCACCACCCAAATAAAGGTATGCGTCAGAAGAGCATGTTGCATGCTTGGAACAAGGTCGCCCATATGGCTGGTGCTCTGCTAGTTATTGGAATTCATGAAAAAAACACCCCATGTGTGAATTGCATAGATGTTATGACTTGTATTGGTATATGACTACTGTTCCTATTGGTATTACTATGGGTAAAGTCAAAAATCCTTTGAAAAAAAAACAAACCCAAAACAAGTAGAGCTACATTCAAAAGTACACCACCCCATGCCAAATAAATAAATAACATATCCTCCAGCGTGCAACATTGCCGGGGTGCTCTTGGTGCCCGGCGATGCCACAGTGCAGCACATGGAGAGAGAGAATTGGAAGGGAGCGGTGTACAATAACAGATTGATTAATTGCGTAATTAAAATAAATAAATAATAATTGTAAAATAATTAATTTCTTCATCAATTGGCTAATAGCATACCTAAATCATCACTGCTTCATCCGCATCTGTAACTTCTTGAAAATTAAGCAATCATTCGAAAAATTTATCAATTAATTGATTTATCAATAAATCAAAAATACCGTTTATAGCCAAATCACTTGGTCATTGTTGTGTCTGATTATCAGCTTCCTAGCTCAAAAGGTGCCTGAGATATTGCCCAGATGAGAAAGAAAATAAATAACTAATCAATAAATAAAATAAATAAGTAATAATCGTAAAATAATTAATTTAATTTATCAATTGGCTAAAAGCATACCTAAACCACCACCGTTTTATCCAAATCTATTGTTTTTGTGAAAATGAATTAATCAAATAATTAATCTAGAAATTAAATAATTAATCGATTAATTGATTAATTGATTAATCAATACATCAAAAATACCCTTTACAGCCAAATCACTTGGTCCAAGTATCACCAAAATCGAATCGGCTTGTTCTTGTCAAATAACCAACACTTCCACCTAATTTTATCACAACTCGTCCAAAACCTTTTGAAATATTGCGCTATATATCGTTTTTGGTCTGATCTCTCAATGGTGAAGAATCACTTTTAAAATATTCTCGTATCGGATCCGGATCTTCACCAAAATCAAATAAATTTGTATTTGGCACACACTCAACCTATGCACCAAATGACTGAATCCGTCCACAACTTTTTGAGATATCCTGCTCACAGACACACAGGCGGGTGTGAAAGCAAAATCATGGAGGTACCAAGAATAATGAGAAGAAGAAGAATCCATATTGTATCACCGGGAGGGATTGAAGAGTTTGGGTTAAATTTCATTTCACATCAAAGAAGATAAATAATGTTATTTAATTTTATTATCATTAATAAGTATTCACATCATCATGCACAAATAAATCATTTTATTGACTTTAACACAAAATAGCCTTCAGTTTGTACATTTCATGGTAAACTTTCATCGCAAACAAAGGAATGAACGAAATCATCAAAATGAGCAAAACCGGACAGAACCACCAGCACGGATGGAGAATTCTTCACCAGTATAGTTAGAAAACCCAACGGTGGGTTTAACGGGGGTCCTTGAAGGCCGCGAGTCCCCGAAACACGTCAACTGTCCCGCCTCACAATCCAAGAAGAACCCAAACCGTTGAGGATCCCAAGGCATGGACAGGAGGATGTCTTTTTTGTGTCGTAATGCTGAGTGTTCGTTATCTAAACACCAAGACTCGGGATTCTTTCCCAATGCACACTCTTCCCCTTCCTCTTTCCTTTTTCCTTTCCTGCCCACAGAGTTTAAACAGATTCCGATGCTGCACGAACTACTCGAACTTACATCGACCTCCCAGTAGTGACGACTCGAGGAAAAACTTTCAGAGGAAAGAACTTGAAAGCAATAATCAAACCGATCAGGATGTTCCGGGTACGGATGATTGGCCTCGGTTAGAGTCGCCGTCCTGAGGTCGTGAGAGATCACAATCTGTGGATTTGCAGTGTTTGGGTCCAGACTCGGGGTCAGTCCTTCGGCGGACACGAGACGAGGTCAGACACATTATTAGACAAACGGACAGAAACAACAACATTTACCTCTTTTTCTAACCTTGGGGAATCACATATACAAAAAAAAAACATTTATTCAAATTGTTTTTCTTTATTTACTTCACTACCAAAAACAGCAATTACAGCATTTCTTTATTGTCCCCCGTCACACCGCGGTGCGAAAGGGGGACTATGGTTTTCCCCTCCGTCTGTGTGTCCGTCCGTCCGTCCGTGCGTGCGTGCGTAAGCGAAGGACCGCATTCGAATTTGGTGTGTGGGTACAACCCACGTCAAAATCCAAGATGGCCGCCGCCATGTATGTCTGATGCCATGTATGTCTGAACCTTGTGAGCGGAATATCTTGAAAAATGAGCGAAGTACCAACTTCTAATCTGGTGTGTGGGTGTATCGAGGCATAAGGAAGACCCCTTTTGAAAATTGGGTCGCCACGTCAAAATCCAAGATGGCCGCCACCATATATATGTCTGAAACTTGTGAGAGGAATATCTTGAAAAATAAGCGAAGTACCAACTTCTAATCTGGTGTGTGGGTGTATCTAGGCAGAAGGAAGAAGGCTATTGAAAATTGGGTCGCCACGTCAAAATTCAAGATGGCCGCCACCATATATATGTCTGAACCTTGTGAGCGAAATATCTTCAAAAATAAACGAACTACTAACTTCTAATCTGGTGTGTGGGTGTATCTACACATAAGGGAGAACGCTATTGAAAATTGGGTCGCCACGGCAAAATCCAAGATGGCCGCCTTGCGTCTTCCACTTTGTCAACTCACGTCACTTCACCGACGGGGGACCTAGGCATAACGCTTGTTTATATACATTTTTGCCATCTCCACAGCCTGGTGTTGGTTTAGCGGTTAGGGCGCTGGCTTGGGATCCGAGGATCCTGAGTTCTAAATCCCGGTCGACCGTTGCATGTCATCCTTCTGAGGTCGGCAAATTGAGTACCAGCTTGATGGGATGAATGTGCTGGTGTGTACCCCGGTTTCGAATATGTACACCTTATCCCTGCGTGTCGTAAGAGGCGACGAAAGGGTTGGCTTCAGGAGGGCATCCGACCATAAAAACATTGCCTCAAAAAGGGAACCATGATGATTGTCATGGGGTCCGCAAGGCTAACCCCCACTTGAGCAGGGAAAATGGCCTTAAAAAGGGAATAATTTTTTTCTTCCCATCTCCACAACCAACACGCAACTTCACATTATTTATTTATTTGCATATACAGCACTTCACCTTCCACGCTGCTGATGTAAGTAACACTGAAGTATTTATTGAAATAATAAATTGTTACCATCTCCATCACCGGCATACCAACTTGAATTATTTATTTATATTGGTATCCTCAATGAGGACTTGCACCCTTGTTATGAAAGATCTAGGCTCATGGAAGAGCAAGGTGAAGGTAAAAAGGGGATGAAGTGATGGGTGCAATGGGGCTACATTTGACAAAAAGCAAGGGAATGGACAAACAGGAAAAGGGACAACATTAACGTGGAAGAGGGTTTGGTTTGGTCAGGGTGATGGGGGTAGCAAAGATTGCCAGCAGGTATTAGGGTGGGAAGGGATGGTAGTGCACTTCTTACTTGACGTTCTGGAGGGAAGAGTGCGATTGAACAGCCTCGGGATGGCAGTTACAAACGTGAGAAAAATGAAAAAAGTGTTAAGATGTGCAGAGAGGATGGTATTTGGAAGTTTAACCAGGAGGTAACTGAAAACATGCATCCTGGAGCAGGGCCAGTTGCTGCTACTGATACAGTCTGTAACGTTTTGTTTTTAGAGCCCTTGTCATGGCTAAACTACATGGAGTTTTATCAATACCAGAAAAGGTTGATGCAAGCATGGTGTTTCATAAATCTTTGTGTACAGGAGGTGTTTGTCTCTGGAGAAGATAAATTAAAAAAAACACACCCAGGCCTTCCTGAGAATACATATTTTAATTCTTTCTCCGTCTTATAAATCCGAGTGGTAACTCGATATGTCAGGAAGATGTTCCTCCCAAGTCCCTCCACGTGTCAAGAAAAGACCGACTGGCACGATCTTCAAGCATCCTTCAAACGTCTCGACTGGTCTCCCATCTCCAGTGTCTCTGACAACTCCTGAGAATTCTTCCAAAGAAATTTGCTCTTACTCATGCACAGATTTATCCCATCTCGTCTTCAGTGGTCATACCCTTCCTCCCATCCATGGTACACTGAATCTTGTGGTGAGGCAGTTGCCCTGAAACAACTTGCTTTCACCTCATGTAAGGCAAATCCAACTGAAGGCAATCTCAGTTCCTTTCATAAAGCCCGGAACAAGTGTGTGTCCACCCTCAGGAGAGCCAGGAAACACTATCTCTCCACTCTCAAGACTGAACCCTCAAACCTGTCTCCCTCCTCCAAATCCTGGTGGCGTTTCATCAAATCTGTTTCTGGTGTTTGTTCCCCCTCCATCCCCCCCCTTACCTCAAACGACTCGCTACACAGCTGACACCGCACGTGAAAAAGCTGAATTCCCCAACTCGGTTTGCTTCAAAATCTTGTCTCCCAAACCCATTATCATATGGAGCTCTTTGTACCCACCTTCCTCAGTTGTACCCAGATGCAGACCAATCTCACACTCTCGCTGTGTCTTTCTGAAAAAAGACCATCTGGAAAACCCTCCCATCTACTTTCTCCTCAATCCTCTCGAAGGAGTTCTGTCACTCAAGATTTTGGGTCTCACTATCTGCCATGAACTTTCCTAAGAAAACCACATTTCCAAGCTAGTCTCCAAAGCCAGTCGCCGACTGGGCATCCTTCGTCATTTGAAGACCTTCCTTGGCACTAATGAGCTCCTCACAACATACAAAGTTTTCATCTGCAGCTTTATGGAGACATGGAATACTGCTCTCTCCTCTGGGCTGGTGCTCCTGCCTCAGACCTAGCTCGACTTCACGCTGTTGAAACCAAAGCTTTGAGAATCATCGTTATCTCCCACGATGAAGCTGATTCTGAGGGCCTTTCACTCAATCACCGTAGGCAGGTTGGTTGTCTGTCTTATACCGAATCCTCTCTGGCCTAGCTCCCCCTGCTCCGTCCCCCAAATATTCCCGCAGGTCGCACAAGATCTGCCAGCAACCCTCTTCTGGTGAAACTGTCAAAATCAAGACTCTCTCCTCATCTTCACTCTTTCATTCCTCTTTTCTCCTGCCTCTGGATCAAACTCTGTCTCACTTTCTTCAATCTCACTCCTCTCTCCAGGTCTTCAAAACAGCTGTTCACCACCATCTCTTGTCTTCCCCCATCCAAAACCTTGATCTTTTCTACCCCCGTGAAAACACCCCAAATCCACCTCTTTCAATATCCGACTTCTTTCCTGTAAGTCGTGGTAGTGTCCATTTGTTTTATATCGTGTACTCCTCCTCCCCCAGCCCTATCCCTTCCACAGATCTACCGACATCCCTGTTCTCTACTGTTGTTGTGCTTGTGTGCTTCCCTCTCTCTCCCCCCCCCCCCCCCCCCCCCCCCTCTTGTTTCCCGTTCCCTTCATTGTGTGTTTTATATGGCAGTTTGTTTTTGTGTTTAATGTGTTAACTCTAACACAAGTCTCGACTTTGTATACAAGTAAAAAAAACTTGATTTGTCCTCTTGCCAAGTGCCACAAGACACGAAGGTTGTTTAACTGAACGATGTCCAATCAGGAAGTGGGGTGTAGCCCAAACTTGTGTTTATCTCACAGGTAAAGTAAAAGCGACAAACACAGAACAGAAAAACATTGCACAAAATAAAACCACTGATTAATGGCTTTTCCTCACTCTTTCTCTTTGTCCACTCCCCATCTCCCACCTAGTTTTGTCACAACTCGTCCAAAACTTTTTGAAATATCGTGCTCTATATCATTTTTGGGCCCTTCCTCTCAATGGTGCAGAATCAATTAATAAATAATAATATCCATATCTTCAACAAAATCTAATCAATTAATCCTTGTCACACACCCAACCTGTCCACTAAATTTCGTCCAAATCCATCAACTTTTTGATATCCTTCTCACAGACAAACACACATAAACATGCGTGTGAACCCCAACAACTCCGTCCACCTTCAGTGGCGGAGATAATTATCCCTCATTATTCTCTGCTTTGTCACATTTTATTTCTTCTTCCCTCATCCTTCCAATATTCCTTTATTTGTCCCTTTCTCAACCTGTCAACAATATTCCTTTATTTATCCAACCTTCTGGGTTGATACAAGTAATACTTTCACGAGTCAGGCTACAGAGGGAGGAAACATAACTCTATGTGTGTGAACAGGAGGAATGAGAGATTCCTGTCCAAACCATGAAATTTCTTGTGAAATGTAATTTTGAGTCGGTTCCACTGAAGCACGGGGTGGTGAAAAGGCAAATATTACTTGCTCTCTTGCTCCAGGGAATTGTGCCTGTATTCCTGTAAGGTGGGAGGAAGGTTGGGATATAGAACAAGGCGAGAGGGAATGGTAACTCCATCCTTTAAAAGGAAAGACATGATATTAGCATTCTGCATTATCGTTCGGTGTGTCCATCCCGAGTCTTTTTTTCTTTTTCTTTTTGATACTAAGTCGAGGCTCGTGCAAGAACTAACGCATAGAACATATAATAAAGAGAATGGGAGACAAGGGGGGGGGGGGGGGGGGGAGAGAGGGGGTAGCACAACAACAGAAGACCACAGGGGCATCGGGAGATCTGTGTGCGGAAGAGGGTTGTTAGGGTGCTGGCTTGGGATTCGAGGATCCTGAGTTCGAATCCCGGTCGATCGCTGAATTAACATCAGAGAGGGTTGACTCAGCCTGTCATCCTTCCGAGGTCGGCAAATTGAGTACCAGCTTGCTGGGATTGAATGATTCCGGTGTGTACCCCGGTTTAGAATAGGTACACCGTATCCCTGCGCATCGTAAGAGGCGACTAAGGGTTGGCGTCAGGAACGGCATCCGGCCATAAAAACATTGACTCAAAAAGGGAACCATGATTGTCATTGCAATGCTAACCCCCGCTCGAGTGTGGGAAAATGGCCTGAGAACGATCATTAATTCATTTCATAGTGCACTTTCTTATTGCTTGTATTGCAATGCAGTACAAGCGCATAGGGACAATGCAAACTGCTTTTTATGATGCTTCCGCCTCCGAAGGTGGCTAGACGCATTGTTTTCAGGTTGTCCGTCCTTCCGTCCGTCCCTGATAGGTTTTCGTTCCCACGATAACTTGAGAACGGCTGAAGGGATCTTAGTCAAACTTGGTGCAGGTATGTATAGCGAGGTAAAGATGAACTGATTCGATTTTGGGGTCATGAGGTCAAACGTCAAAAGTCAGGGATCGTGTTAGGTACAAATCCTGTTACCGCGATAACTTGTGAACCAGTGATGGGAGTTTGGCCAAACTTGTTACAAGTATGTATTGTGATGCAAAGATGACCTGATTATATTGCGATGCTTCAGCTTTACATGAATGTCACAGAGAAGAATAACTTTCCTGTCGAGCATACCATGAGTTAAAGTTGAACTCACTTCAAAGCCCACAGATGGGTATCAACTAGAACATGTCCACTTCCTCCGTGGGCAAGGACGGTGGGGGCCAAGGGGGCAAATATATTTTGTGGTGTGACTGATTCTAGAAATCACAAGAGTTACTGGTAGAGCAGGGGTGGGAGGGGGAGTGGGGAGTGGAAGTGAGAGGGTGGGAGGAGTGTGAGGGGGAGGAGGGAGTGGGAGGGAGACGGTAGGAGTGGGAGGGGGAGGGAGGAAGCGGGAGGGGGAGTGGGGAGTGGAACTGAGACGGTGGGAGGAGTGTGAGGGGAGGAGGAAGTGGGAGGGAGAGTGGGGAGTGGAAGTGAGAGGGTGGGAGGAGTGTGAGGGGGAGGAGGGAGTGGGAGGGAGACGGTAGGAGTGGGAGGGGAGGGAGGAAGCAGAAGTGGGAGGGGTGAGGAAGGGAGTGGAAGGTGGAGGTGTGCGAGAGGTGATGGAAGAGGGAGAGGGAGGGAAAGATATACTACATATACTTTTGGGGAGGGGGGGGGGGGGAAGGAGGAAAAATTTACCTGTGCGCAAAGACAGCTTCATAACCTCAGTGTTGCACAGGTAAAAAAGGAAATTGTAATATCCTCTGCCACCATCACCAGGTGGCGCTACACGGTACACATCTTATTATAATAGAGCAAACGTATATGGTTATGTATGTCGCTATATGTATGTACTATGTATGTATGTTGAAATGCGAAGAAAACGTCTTCTTCTTCTTCAAATCACATGACCACCCTCTTAATTAACCTTCTTAATTGCGTTAAGACTGCTGAGACCCCTCAGACCTTTGATGACCCTTTAGTTCCCCCAAGACCCTTCAGACCACCAAGACCCCTGAAGACCCAAAATACCCTGAAGACCCCCAAAGACCCAAAATACCCTTCAAGGCCCTGAGGCTCAAAAAGACCCTGAATACCCGAAGACCCAAAACACTCCGAAGACCCAAAACACCCTGAATACCCAAAATACCCCGAACACCCAAAACACCCCAAAGACCCAAAACACACCGAAGAGCCAAAACACACCGAAGACCCAAAACACCCCGAAGACCCAAAACACCCCGAACACCCAAAAACACCTCGAAGACCCAAAACACCCCAAAGACCCCAAAAACACCCCGAAGACCGAAAACACCCCGAAGACCCAAAACACTCCAAAGACCCAAAACACCCCGAAGACCCAAAACACCCCAAATACCCAAAATAACCCGAATACCCAAAACACCCCAGAGACCCAAAACACCCCGAAGACCCAAAACACCCCGAAGACCCAAAACACCCCGAAGACCCAAAACACCCCGAAGACCCAAAACACCCCGAAGACCCAAAACACCCCGAAGACCCAAAACACCCCGAAGACCCAAAACACCCCGAAGACCCAAAACACCCCGAAGACCCAAAACACACCGAAGACCCAAAACACACCAAAGATCCAAAACACCCCAAAGACCCAAAACACCCCGAAGACCCAAAACACACTGAAGTACCAAACCCCCCCCCCCCAAAGACCCAGAACACCCCAAAGACCCAACACACCCCGAAGACCCAAAACACCCGAAGACCCAAAACACCCCGAAGACCCAAAACACCCTGAAGACCCAAAACACCCCTGAATATCCAAATGACCCTGAAGACCGAGTTATCAAACATACGAGTTATCGAGTGACGAGTATTTGATACGAGTTATCAAACAGAGTGACCACTATATTCGTCATGGGTGTGTGTCTGTCTGTCCGCAGCATAACTACCCGATGATATAATCCGATCTTGATGAAACTTGGGTGGGAGGTTGATATCATGATCTAGTTGTGTCCTGCCTAGAGTGGGCGTATTGCGCCCATTGTGGGCGGAGCGACGCCCGAAAAAGATGTCTTTTTAGGGGGTAATCGAGTTCAAGCTACATCTTCTTCGAGGGAGTTAGTGGAATCTGACAGGGGTTTCGGTATTTGGTTAGGCCAATGTCATGTGTCTAGCCCCACAGAGCTCGATTTTTCATTTTCGCCCCAAGGTCAAGGTCACAAGGTCACGAAATTTAGAAAAGTCGATTTTGATGGTTTTGTTACATTGTTCGCTTCCTGATAGGGTGAAATGTCGTACATGATCTTATATTATCACATACATCATGAAATAAAAGTTTTCCAACAAATTTCAGAATCTTTGACCTTTGAAGGTCACAAAGGTCAAATTTTCAAAGTTGTCGGAATCGAACCGAATTTTCGGTATTGTGAAGCTAATTAACCTCATAACTGATTATATATTATTTTCTATCTCATTTCAAGGTCAGTAACCTTCGTTTTGACATTTCAAGGTCACATAGGTCAAATTTTCAAAGTTGTCGGAATCGAACCGAATTTTCGGTATTGTGTCTTAAAGGCCTGCACATGAAGCGCATTGGGACCCTTTGTAAATAGGCATGTACACCGCATGTCGGGGGCCGACGCCTGCCACGTGGGCCCCCGACCCCCCAGTCCGGGCCTGTTTCGGTTATAGTCCATCCTTTGTCATTGAATACCGCTCGCTCATGAACCATCGTCGTCTCCTGACTTGTAATTATTGATTTTCAAAGTTGATTCAGTGCATGTTTTGCTTGCTGGTCATTTTGGGCATTTACCAGCAAGATATACAATTTTGCCTCCACCTTTACCTCCCACAGGACAATAATGGCAGTCCTTGTCTGTTGTCTACTTAGCTGTAAAAGGGAAGGATGGAGGGAGACGCGCAGACGCTTAGTGTCACACGTACCGCTCCTTTTGCCACATTGCAGAGATCAGGAAAGAACGATTTTGGACTTGGCAAGGCAGGGAGATGAAGGAATGGAGGAGTCTTGAAGCATGGAAACCTATTGGAATGTGAGAAATAGAAGCGGATATCTGTGTCTGTTTATGATCAGCATTTCGTGAACAAGCGCCACAAAGATCTGCAATGTGGTGGACGATAATGGTTTTACAATCGAGCATAGATCCCAGGCTGAACAAGATTGGGCTGGCCTTATCTACTGAGTTCATCTTACTGAGAGTTGTTAGGTTATTATCGTGGTAATTCTGCTCTGGCAGAGCGAGAGGCCTGCAGTGTACGAGACTGCTTGGGCTGACTCCAAAGTGACTTTTTGCTGACTGACTTTTGAACCACTTTTGGTTTGATTGAACCACTTCCGGATTGGACCACTTTTGGTTTGATTGAACCACTTCCGGATTGGACCACTTTAGAACTTTTGCTGACAAAGGCTGACTTTTGAACGACCAAAGCGTATCCGACCAGTCTCGTTAAAGTGTCTGCTCCTCGATGTTCCCCTGGTGTTTCTCACACTCAAAAGGACTGATTTCCTCCCCTTTATCCGCAAAGTGAACGACAAAGTGACCTCTTGATATTCAAGGCAAGGGGAAGGAAAGCCTGGAAGTGTGTTGCCCTTGTATTTGTCCTCAATGTTCTTTGAAACTTGTTCTTTGAAATTTTAATTTTCTGTTTCAATTTTAATCATATTTTCTGTTTCAATTTTAATCATCTCACTGTATGCAGAGAATGAATGTAAGAGCCTCTGTTCAGGGGAAGTAAACTCTGTGCTGTGATAAAGTTTACCAGCTGGGTACTTTTGTTTGTTGTGAACACTGATATGATGAATGTGTGTGTGTGTGATGTTTGAATGTCAGAATACGTGTCCTTTATATGTGAATACCAGAAGGTGCACATGTAAAATGTGAAAAGATAACCGGCTGCGACTAAACCGACACCCCTTACTGGCTTTGCTAGAGGGGAGGGTGACTGTGACATCCTGCAGGACTGAAAACAATACCTGGCAAGGGGCAGTTGAGCCCCCCAAAGGGAGCCAGCAGCCATCCAGTAAGGAGATGGTGTCTCGGAAAAAATATCCTTCCGGATTGGACGCTTCTAGTCATCTATATAATAATAGCGTAAGGACTCGAATTTGTTATCCCTTTTACGCCGCACCCAGTGACCGATGCCCACGGCACTAATGGATTTACGATCTATGAACTGCGCTTTTTGTTTATCACGTACAGCCATACTCGAAAAATCTGAATTAGCCGACGTTGGGGCCCAAAAGCATCCGATTAACTGCCGATACGACACCATCTTACGACGCCATCGTATTGGCGTCTGCTGGGCGAAGGCGAAGCAAGCCGTCCGCTGATTGGACAGGCGAAGGCGAAAGCAAGCCGTCTACTGAGTGGACAATAGAGAGCATGCATTTGTGCCAGTGTCGGCGATCGTTGTTCATATACGCACTCTTCATTCTCATCTTTCTTCCTAACTCTTACTCGGACAAGCAAATCCCCTATGCCATCCATAATGGTACACTCTATCCATACACCACATCCTCCCTTCCGTGGATGTTCCACGGGTTTCGGCTAGTATCAAATACTTAAAAAATGGTATGTGCGGCAACCTTGCTTGACGTTCAGCATTTAAAAGGATAGAACACGGACAATCCCGTGGTTGGCATCCATGGGGAGGAGGAAATTCCCCTTGAGGAAATTATCCACTGAGTGCGGAGAGACAAGTGGCGCCATTGTTTTGACGTGGCTGTTACCCAGAGTGTCCCCAGGAAGTGACGGCACTTCCTCCAAGCTCAGTGGCTGTGTTATGTGTTTGTCTCATCAGTATGTCAGTATGTCTGTGTGAGTGTGTGTGCATGTGCTTATGTGGCAGCTCCATTACGAGCCGTCGGCCCTGTATTTAAAAAACGATGTAATAATAATATGCAGCACATGGCTGCTGGTTGCATCATTTGTTAGGTGATGCAATGCACCTCCCTACCTCCCTGGACCAGCCACCGCCACAACTCTTCTACACCCCTCCCCACACCCCTACAACGGTAAACTCTTCTATAAAATGGAAAATCATTCAAAACAGGAAATTTACTGTTTTTAAGGATGTCATAATGGACACAAACACCAGACACAAATAACTAGTGCAACTTGTTAGAGTGGGTGATGTTATAGACACCGCAGAAAATGGCAATAAACTCCGGAATTAATTATTTTTTACGACGTTCACAATCTATATTTTACTAAAATTAATTTATATTCCACAAATTCTCCGATGCACCAATTCTATGATCCACCCCCTCCCCCCCGCAGCTCCGCCAATTCTCCAACCTCCCCTCCACTCTTCTCAATCCCCTTCCCCCTCTTGTATCCCTCCCGGAGCAACGCTGGGTACCAAGAGTGGGGAACAATACGCAGTTGTGCGTGCGCTCACACTGGATCAATGGGAAACATGACAATGGAGGAACAATGGGGAAATCTGAGACAAAGACATCGCACATGAGTGAATGAGTGACGGAAATGGAAAAGGGCAGAAGGGGATCAACACGAGTAGAAGAAAGCAGAGGTGGGTATGGGGAAAAGGATGAGGTGATGATGGGCAGCACTCTCAATTTCATTTTTTTGACCAAACCCTGAGTTCAGATATCCACCTTGTATCGGAAAGGCAATGGCAAACCCTTTACTGTAATCTTTACCAAGAGACTCCTTGAGCAACATGGAACCTGCACACGGAAACTAGATATAGAAATTGATGGTTAATGGGAGTGCACATACATGATGGGCCAAATGTCCACCTACATGATGGGCCAAATGTCCACATACATGATGGGCCAAATGTCCACCTGTATCTGCTTCTGGGTGCACAAGTCACGTCACATTTGAAGGAGAAGTTGATAAAGCGATTTTTAACATCGTCATCTGAACCTGGTTTGTGTCTCCGATGGAGGTTCTTGGTTATTCTCTCGGGATTTCCTGCAGAGCTCGAACATCGTCACCTTGCTGTGTGTAATTCCCAGATCTTTTCCCTGTCAAACGACTTCATGTGTTGAAAAAAAGGATTGTTTGGGTCCATGTGTTGTTTATTGACAGAGGAATGCACAAGATTACAGAAATGAAGAAGATAAAAGATGGAGGAAAAGCAACAGGTGGACCTCGAGCGGGGATGATATCCACCATGGATCACTAAAGGGTTTGGATAGAAGAACAACACCACAGGGGTCCCATTACCCCATGTAAAGGAAACATCAGGCCAATCTTTGCCTTTTCAAAAATGGTTGAGGACGCCTTGCAGACCAACCTGTAAATCCTGGTGGACCGCCACAATACCCACAACAAGCCTTTCGCATCCAACTTGAGAAACAATGTTTACAACACCGTCTTCGGCCCCAAGCCTTTCTTTTTCTTCTTCCAGATTCGAAACGGTCGTTCAAATTCGCGCGTCTTCTCAATTTTCCTTTTCCCAAAATCCCTTCACTCGATGTCTGCACCAGGAAAGGGAAAAGGGCATATAAGACACAGTATACGGTATACCACATGGGACCCAGTAAAGGGCCAAGGTACCACAACCTGCACCTTATAATCAGCAGCTACACTGTCGTGTTACTAGACCATCATTTTCATATCAAGGAATTCCTGAACTTGAGAAACGAATGGTTTGCATTCTACCAGCATACACCCACCCACAGGTGTACATGCGGGCAGCTGCACCTGGCCGCAGATGTACACACCTGCTTGTGCACACCACCATTTTGAAACACCACATATGTTCATGGAGAACTTGATACTGTGTGATCCATAGCACCAAACATTGTGTATTACTCCACGCACACTCATAACTGCGAAAGGTTTCCATGAATATTTCCCAAAACAAACAAGTTTGTGAAATCATGTTCAAGATTAAGATCCATCAGGAAAACACCACAAAGGGATACCTACTGCACTGGGCAGGTAAGAGGGACCGTGGATGGTGCTGCTTGGATTGGCAAGGTTTGTTATCTGAAGAATACACAAACAAATGTCGGATTAATATAAAGTGTTACTAAAGACAAAGTTTGTTATAATAACACAACGCGATCCCAAGTACCTGATGTTAGCCACGTGTAGTTCACACAATCGTGATTCAAATATAACTTGTGTTTTTATCAATGGCAGAGTAATGATCCTTCATTCATCATCTTTGAACCGATTTGTCATTATCGTGTTGGAAACAAATACTCATAATCACGTGGTTCTTGCTTCAATACATGAGCTGAAAATCTAGATGGTGGTAAATGAGATCCCAAAGATGGTGGAACAGCAGATGATGAGATTTCCCATCACATGTTAGCGTTCGTGTTCCCCTGTCAAGCCCTGCCACGTGGTGCGGAGAAACCCGGGTTCAAATCCCAAATACCATGTGTTTGTTCATTGTCTGCTGATGTCCTTGTAATTCACGTGAACTACGTTGATGTCTGCTCATGTGCTTTTGTCCTGCATGTGATGTCTGTATGAGCTAATCCACGAGACATAGATCAATATAAAAAATACACCAATCATGGAAAGTTACAGCTGATTGGCTGCAGGTGTGATGATGATCGATTTAGTGTGCGGTGTGTACTGTGCGAGAACGAATTGACTACAGTGTGATGATTGGTTGTTCAGTGTGATGATTGATTGGCTGTACATTGTGATTGGCTGTACGGTGTGATTATTGATTGGCTATACAGTGTGATGATTGAGTGATTGTTCAGTGTGATCCTTGGCTGTTCAGTGTGATGATTGATTGGCTGTGTAGTAAGTATTATAATGATTGGTTGTGTAGTAAGTATTATGATGATTGATTGGCTGTGTAGTAAGTATTATAATGATTGGCTGTGTTGTAAGTATTATAATGATTGATTGGTTGTGTAGTTAGTATTATAATGATTGATTGGCCGTGTAGTAAGTATTATAATGATTGGTTGTGTAGTAAGTATTATGATGATTGATTGGCTGTGTAGTAAGTATTATAATGATTGGCTGTGTTGTAAGTATTATAATGATTGATTGGTTGTGTAGTTAGTATTATAATGATTGATTGGTTGTGTGGTAAGTATTATGATAATTGATTGGCTGTGTTGTAAGTATTATAATGATTGATTGGTTGTGCAGTTAGTATTATACTGATTGATTGGTTGTGTGGTAAGTATTATTATAATTGATTGGTTGTGTAGTAAGTATTATGATGATTGCTCTGTTGTGTTGTAAGTATTATAATGATTGATTGGTTGTGTAGTTAGTATTATACTGATTGATTGGTTGTGTGGTAAGTATTATTATAATTGATTGGTTGTGTAGTAAGTATTATGATGATTGCTCTGTTGTGTTGTAAGTATTATGATGATTAATTGGTGTGCAGTCAGTATTATAATGATTGATTGGTTGTGTAGTAATTATTATAATGTTTGATTGGTTGTGTAGTAAGTATTATGATTGATTGGCTGTGTAGAAAGTATTATGATGATTGATTGGCTGTGCAGTCAGTATTATAATGATTGATTGGCTGTGCAGTCAGTATTATAATGATTGATTGGTTGTGTAGTGATTATTATAATGTTTGATTGGTTGTGTAGTAAGTATTATGATTGATTGGCTGTGTAGTAAGTATTATGATGATTGATTGGCTGTGCAGTCAGTATTATAATGATTGATTGGTTGTGTTGAAGGAGCTGTGCTCCAACGCGAGTTGAAAGAATTGACGCGACCAAAGATGGAAATTCGTCCGAGTAGGTTTAATAAATGTATCACACTCGGGTACTCTGAAAAGCCCGTTTATTGGGCAGCAATATATATACACATTTATGTCGGGAAGTTTGCCCGGCAAAAGCTATACCGGGCATGCCCGGGTATCAAGGGCGAGCCTTGGAAAGGCGAGTCTGGACCTGCCCGGGCGTGTTTGGCTGCGGCCTGGCAAGTCGAGGCTGGGCGTGCCCGGGCGCTCTGGACGAGCACTGGAAAGGCGATAGCGGGCATGCCCGGACGCTCTGGGCGAGCCCTGGAAAGGCGATAGCGGGCATGCCCGGACGCTCTGGGCGAGCCCTGGAAAGGCGATAGCGGGCGTGCCCGGGAGGTTCGGGCGTGCCCGGGAACAGTGAGTCCGGGCATGCCCGGGAGAGGCGCGTCTGGCCGTGTTCTGGCCGGTGCAAGGCGATTGTGTGCATCCAGCGGTAACCGCTACACACGCCCCTCCAGAATCGACCTGCACCGGCAGGGTCAATTTAAGGGGGGTCCGGATGACCCGGCCAAAGCGACCCCTGGAGGGTCGTGGGGAGGGGTCCGACATGGTGGTGGGTGGTCGAGCGGGGGGAAATGTGGACGGGGGGCGGCCTCGCCGCGGAGGAAGGGCCAACCGTGGTGGTCGGTCGACGTCCATGTGCGCCGGTTTGAGGCAGTCCACAGAAATCCGGTCCGGCCGGCCGCCGAAGTCAACGATGAAAGACTTGTCGCCCAGTCACAGGACCCGGAAGGGCCCGTCGTACGGCGGCCGGAGTGGCCCCCGGTGTGCGTCATGACGCACAAAGACGTACTCCGCTGTGCAAAGCGCAGGGGGACGTAGGACTGGGGGCCACCGTGGCGGGACATCGGCACGGGGGCAAATCGTCGGGCGGCCTCCTGGAGGTCCGAGCGCTGGCGAGCGGCGGACCAGGGACTGGTAGCGTCGGGCACGAATTCGCCCGGGACGCGGAGCGGCTGGCCGTAGACGAGCTCGGCGGCGGACGCCTGGAGGTCTTCCTTGGGCGCCGTGCGAAGGCCCAAAAGGACCCACGGCAGCCGGTCGGCCCAACCGTCGTCCTGAAGGCCGGCCATGAGTGCGGCCTTCATGGAGCGGTGAAACCGCTCGCACAACCCATTGGCTTGGGGGTGGTAGGCCGTGGTGCGGTGCAGCGTGACCCCCAACGAACGGGCGACCGCGCCCCAAAGCTCAGACGTGAACTGTGGGCCGCGGTCGGATGAGATGTCCGCTGGTGCGCCGAAGCGCGCGACCCAGGTGGCGATGAACGCCTGCGCCACGTCGGCGGTGGTGGTGGAGGTGAGGGGCACGGCCTCCGGCCACCTGGTGGTCCTGTCCACCATGGTGAGCAGGTGGGTGAACCCCCGCGAGGGGGGCAGGGGACCCACCAGGTCCACGTGGACGTGGTCGAAACGCCGTTCAGGCACGGCGAAAGGTGCCAGCGGGGCCTGGGTGTGGCGGTGGACCTTGGCTCGCTGGCAGGCCGTGCAGGCGTTGGCCCAGTCGCGGATGTTTCGTCGAAGGCCGTGCCAGACGAAACGCGCCGACACCAGCTTCTGAGAAGCTTTCCGGCCCGGGTGAGAAAGGCCGTGGATGGAGGCGAAGATGCGGCGCTGCCAGGAAACGGGCACGATGGGGCGAGGCTGGCCCTGGGAGACGTCGCAGAGCAGGACGGTGCCCACGAAGGGGATGTCGGCCAGGCGGAGGCCCGTGTCCGCCGCACGGAGTGCCTGCACCGAGGCGTCGGTGGTCTGGTCGGCCGCCATGAGCGCGAAGTCCACGCCGAGGTGGACCGCGTTCGCGCTGGCTCGCGAAAAACAGTCGGCCACGGCGTTGTCTTTGCCGGCGACGTGCTGGATGTCCGTGGTGAACTCCGACACGGCGGAGAGGTGGCGCTGCTGGCGGGCCGACCACGGCTCCGTGACCTTAGCCATTGCGTAGACCAACGGCTTGTGGTCGACGAAAGCCGTGAACGGGCGGCCCTCCAGGAGGTGTCGGAAATGGCGAATGGCCAGGAATAGCCCGAGCAGCTCGCGGTCGAACGTGCTGTAGTTTAACTCGTTCGGCCGGAGTTGCCGGCTGAAAAAAGCGAGTGGCTGCCAAACCCCATCCACCCATTGCTCATGGACGGCACCCACCGCGTAGTTGGAGGCGTCCGTAGTGAGGGCGATGGGCGCGTTGAGCACCGGGTGAGCCAGCAGCGTTGCGTCGGCGAGGGCCCGTTTGGCGCTGGCGAAGGCCGCGTCCATGGCCGCGGACCAAACAATGTCATGCTTGGCCGGCTTGCCCCGGAGGGCCTCGTAAAGGGGCCGCATGAGCTGAGCAGCGTGGGGCACGAATCGGTGATAAAAATTCACCATGCCGAGGAACTCTTGGAGGGCCTTGATGGAACGGGGACGCGGGAACTTGGTGATGGCCTCGACCTTGGTCGGTAGCGGCACGGCCCCGGTCTTGGTGATGCGGTGGCCCAAAAAGTCAATGGTCGTCGCGCCGAAGTGGCATTTGACCGGGTTGACAATTAAGCCGTGCTCGCTGAGGCGACCGAACAGTGTTCGGAGGTGGAGGAGGTGCTCGGCGCGGGACGTGCTGGCGACGAGGATGTCGTCCAGATAGATGAAAAGAAACGGCAGGTTGCGCAGCAAGCCGTCCATCAAGCGCTGGAACGCCTGGGCCGCGTTCTTGAGGCCAAACGGCATCCGCAAAAATTCGAACAGGCCGAACGGCATGATGACGGCCGTCTTTGGGACGTCGGCGGCCCGGACAGGTACCTGGTGGTAGCCCCGTATCAGGTCAATTTTCGAAAAGATGACCCGTCCCGCCAAACGGGCGGAAAAGTCCTGAATATGCGGGATCGGGTACCTGTCGGGGGTGGTAGCGTCATTGAGACGGCGGTAGTCACCACACGGGCGCCATCCACCCCCCGGCTTTGGCACGATGTGCAGTGGCGAGGCCCACGCACTATCGGAGCGCCGCACGATGCCGAGGTGCTCCAACGCGTCGAATTCGGCCTTCGCCACGGCGAGCTTGGCTGGGTCGAGGCGGTGGGCCCTGGCGTAGACCGGCGGGCCCGTAGTGGGTATGTGGTGCTCGATCCCGTGCCGCACCGTGACGGCCGAAAACGTCGGCCGCGTGAGGGCCGGGAATTCCACGCACAGGCGAGCGAACTCGTTCGTTGCCGGGAGGGCGCACGCCAGTTCGGTCGGCGCGGAGCTGCTCATTGTGCACGCCAGGGAGCTAAAGGTCTCGGCGTGGACAAGGCGACGTCGTTTGACGTCGACCAGCAGCCCGTGCGCGCAGAGGAAGTCGGCGCCCAGCACAGCCATGGGGACGCTGGCGGTAACAAAAGTCCATTGAAAGTGCTGGCTGCCGAAGCAGAGGGTGACGACGCGTGGGCCGAAAGTGCGTATGGCCAAGCCATTAGCAGCGACCAAAGAGGGGCCGCAAACTGCGTCCAGCCTGTCCTGCTCGGAGGCGGGTATGACGCTCAGTTGGGCGCCGGTGTCGCACAGGAAACGCCGCCCAGATGCTTTGTCCCGAATAAACAGCAAGTTGCCCGAGTGGCCGGCGCTCATGGCTAGGAATGAACGCCGGCCCGGCCGTTTCCCGACCTGCCGAAAGTGCACGGGGGCCGGCACGTCCGAGCCTTGTGTCCGAACCTGGCATGGTAATAACACCACGCCCGGTCAGGTGGAGGCCCCGGCCGTCGTGTCGGAAGCGGGCGGTGCGGCGTGGCGGCCGCCAGTTGCACCGGCAGTTCGGCCTCCAACCGCGCAGGGCGCTCGGGCGTCGTGGGCGTCGCCTCGGACGGCGGCAGGCTCCATGTAACCGCACCGATGTGCTGGCCCGCCGAGGAGATCTTATCGGCTTCCCTGGCGAGGGCGCGGGAATCCGTGATCAACGTGCCAGCCAGGGCGAGGCGTACCGGGTGACGCAGCTGGCGAAGGAACAGCTCGCGGAACAGAAAATCCGGAGAGTGCTCACCGAGCAATGAGAGCATATAGTCCATGCGCTCGGACGGGCGCGTGTCGCCGAGCTCGGGCAGGTCAAGCAGGCGCCGTGCGCGTGCTGCCGGTGAGAGGGCGAAAGCGTCGAGGAGGAGTGTCTTCAGCGCGTCGTATTTGTCAGCAGCCGGCGGGTGCTGGAGGAGGCTCAAGGCGCGGGCCGCGGTGGCGGAACCGAGCGCAGCCACAACATGGTGGAAGCGGGTGTCGTCCGCGGTGATGCCTCGCAGGGCGAACTGAGAGTCCGCCTGAGCGAACCAAACAGCCGTGTGAGCCTCCCAGAAGGTAGGCAGTTTAAGCGTCACTGCCGTATCCATGTCGGTAGGTCACCAATGAAGGAGCTGTGCTCCAACGCGAGTTGAAAGAATTGACGCGACCAAAGATGGAAATTCGTCCGAGTAGGTTTAATAAATGTATCACACTCCGGTACTCTGAAAAGCCTGTTTATCGGGCAGCAATATATATACACATTTATGTCGGGAAGTTTGCCCGGCAAAAGCTATACCGGGCATGCCCGGGTATCAAGGGCGAGCCTTGGAAAGGCGAGTCTGGACCTGCCCGGGCGTGTTTGGCTGCGGCCTGGCAAGACGAGGCTGGGCGTGCCCGGGTGCTCTGGACGAGCACTGGAAAGGCGATAGCGGGCATGCCCGGACGCTCTGGGCGAGCCCTGGAAAGGCGATAGCGGGCATGCCCGGACGCTCTGGGCGAGCCCTGGAAAGGCGATAGCGGGCATGCCCGGACGCTCTGGGCGAGCCCTGGAAAGGCGATAGCGGGCATGCCCGGACGCTCTGGGCGAGCCCTGGAAAGGCGAGAGCGGGCCTGCCCGGGAGGTTCGGGCGTGCCCGGGAACAGTGAGTCCGGGCATGCCCGGGAGAGGCGCGTCTGGCCGTGTTCTGGCCGGTGCAAGGCGATTGTGTGCATCCAGCGGTAACCGCTACAGTGTAGTGATTATTATAATGTTTGATTGGTTGTGTAGTAAGTATTATGATTGATTGGCTGTGTAGTAAGTATTATGATGATTGATTGGCTGTGTTGTAAGTATTATGATGATTGATTGGCTGTGCAGTCAGTATTATAATGATTGATTGGTTGTGTAGTAATTATTATAATGTTTGATTGGTTGTGTAGTGAATATTATGATTGATTGGCTGTGTAGTAATTATTATAATGTTTGATTGGTTGTGTAGTAAGTATTATGATGATTGCTTTGTTGTGTAGTAAGTATTATAATAATTGATTGGCTGTGTAGTAAGTATTATGATGATTGATTGGTTGTGTGGTAAGTATTATAATGATTGATTGGCTGTGTTGTAAGTATTATAATGATTGATTGGTTGTGTAGTTAGTATGAAAATGATTGATTGGTTGTGTGGTAAGTATTATGATAATTGATTGGCTGTGTTGTAAGTATTATAATGATTGATTGGTTGTGTAGTTAGTATTATAATGATTGATTGGCTGTGTAGTAAGTATTATGATGATTGATTGGCTGTGCAGTCAGTATTATAATGATTGATTGGTTGTGTAGTAATTATTATAATGTTTGATTGGTTGTGTAGCAAGTATTATGATTGATTGGCTGTGCAGTCAGTATTGTAATTATTGATTGGTTGTGTAGTAATTATTATAATGATTGATTGGTTGTGTAGTAATTATTATAATGTTTGATTGGTTGTGTAGTAAGTATTATGATGATTGCTTTGTTGTTTAGTAAGTATTATAATAATTGATTGGCTGTGTAGTAAGTATTATGATGATTGATTGGCTGTGTTGTAAGTATTATGATGATTGCTTTGTTGTTTAGTAAGTATTATAATAATTGATTGGTTGTGTAGTAAGTATTATGATGATTGCTTTGTTGTTTAGTAAGTATTATAATAATTGATTGGCTGTGTAGTAAGTATTATGATGATTGATTGGCTGTGTAGTAAGTATTATGATGATTGATTGGCTGTGCAGTCAGTATTATAATGATTGGTTGGTTGTGTAGTAATTATTATAATGTTTGATTGGTTGTGTAGTAAGTATTATGATGATTGCTTTGTTGTTTAGTAAGTATTATAATAATTGATTGGCTGTGTAGTAAATATTATGATGATTGATTGGCTGTTTTGTAAGTATTATGATGATTGTTTGTTGTGTCGTAAGTATTATAATGATTGATTGGCTGTGTAGTTAGTATTATAATAATTGATTGGCTGTGTAGTAAGTATTATAATAATTGATTGGCTGTGTAGTAAGTATTATGATGATTGATTGGCTGTGTTGTAAGTATTATGATGATTGTTTGTTGTGTCGTAAGTATTATAATGATTGGTTGGCTGTGTAGTTAGTATTATAATGATTGATTGGTTGTGTAGTAAGTATTATGATGATTGCTTTATTGTGTTGTAAATATTATGATGATTGGTTGGCTGTATAGTTAGTATTATAATGATTTATTGGTTGTGTAGTAAGTATTATGATGATTGCTTTGTTGTGTAGTAAGTATTATAATAATTGATTGGCTGTGCAGTTAGTATTATAATGATTTATTGGTTGTGTAGTAAGTATTATGATGATTGCTTTGTTGTGTAGTAAGTATTATAATAATTGATTGGCTGTGTAGTTAGTATTATAATGATTTATTGGTTGTGTAGTAAGTATTATGATGATTGCTTTATTGTGTTGTCAGTATTATGATGATTGCTTTGCTGTGTAATAAGTATTATAATGATTGATTGGCTGTGCAGTAAGTATTATGATGATTGATTGGTTTCGTCGTAAGTATTATTATTGGCTGTGTCGTAAGTATTACGATTGATTGGTAGTGTAGTAAGTATTATGATGATTGATTTTCAGCACAGCATGATGATGATTTCATTTTAAAGGTTCTAATGAAATAGTTTGTCGCTAATTTTAAGGTCACATTTGATTTCGACGAAACTGGTCTGACGTTGTGAGGCCTCGCTCTGTGATTCGCACACCTTGAATTGCTGATCCGCTACTTAAGGTGGAGGGAGGTTGTGTTTTCACACCTGCCTGGTTGTCTGTGAGCACGGTCTCTCAAAAAGTTGTGGACGGATTATGACAAAACTTGGTGGATGAGTTGGTGACGTGAACAAGAACAAGCTGATTCTATTTTGATTAAGGTTCGAATCCAGATCCGGCCCATCAGTGGGATACAAAAGGTAAACTGTTCACCTGGCGGAGGATTGCTCTCTTCCCCGCGTCGTTCTCGTTGCTGTCTGCGGAACGGACTCACCTGTTGTCGATGTATCTGTGCCTCTTTCCATGAGGTACTGTCGTTTCGATGTTTTTGTCCGTGTCCGAACGTGGCACAGACAAAGCACAACAATGCCAGCTGCAGTAATGCCATGACGAGGATCGGAATCCCAGCGAGTAACAGAAATCAGGAGGGACTGACTTATATTTAGGAGAGATAAATAAATAATTCCGGTGATGAAGAAGAAGAAGGTGAGAGAAAAACGGATGTTTAAGCTGCAATAAGAGACTGGTTAAGAGGGGGACACAGATAAGGTAGTTTGTTTCTAACACTGGTTTGTGTAGAAACCTTGTGGCTTTGATTTTGCAACAAATTACACAATTTTACTCAACGTTACATAAACTGTGGTGTGGCAGAAAGAAAAGGCAAAGTCTCTTTTTTATTTATGTCCTTTTTCGGTATACATGTTCGAGGCTCATGGAAGAGACAAAGAGCATACTGGGGGGGGGGGGGGGGGGGCAATAGCATGGTCGAGGTATCAGTGAAGTCAGGAGAGGGGAAGAAGGACACATGGGGGTGAACAGGATGTATGTCCAGTGTCTATAGAAAGTCTACACCCTTTGAAAATGTTCACCTTTTGTTCCCTTATAGCCTGGAATTAAATTGCATTAAATCAGACTTTTCCACCTTTATTTACACATCGTAATCCTAAACTTCCAACTGAAACACAAATTCTACAAATTTCATAAAATTAATGAGAAATACAAAAGTATAACGTCTTGGTTGGATAGGTGTTCACCCCCCTGAGTTAATACTTGGTGGAAGCACATTTGACAGCAATTACAGCTGTGAGTCTGTTGGGATAAGTCTCTACCAACGTTGCACACCTTGATTTTTGTTGGGTTTTTTTGGATACAAGATCGAGTCTCCTTTAACAGCGAGCACATCAAACACATATTAGCACATCAAACACATATTAGCACATCAAACACATATTAGCACTTCAAACACATATTAGCACATCAACACATATTAGCACATCAAACACATAGTAGCACATCAAACACATATTAGCACATCAAACACATATTAGCACATGAAACACATATTAGCACATCAAACACATATTAGCACATCAAACACATATTAGCACATCAAACACAAATTAGCACATCAAACACAAATTAGCACATCAAACACATATTAGCACATCAAACAGATATTAGCACATCAAACACATATTAGCACATCAAACACATATTAGCACATCAAACACATATTAGCACATCAAACACATATTAGCACATCAAACACATATTAGCACATCAAACACATATTAGCACATCAAACACATATTAGCACATCAAACACATATTAGCACATCAAACACATATTAGCACATCAAACACATATTAGCACATCAAACACAAATTAGCACATCAAACACAAATTAGCACATCAAACACATATTAGCACATCAAACACATATTAGCACATCAAACACATATTAGCACATCAAACACATATTAGTACATCAAACACATATTAGCACATCAAACACAAATTAGCACATCGAACACATATTAGCTAGCACATCAAACACATATTAGCACATCAAACACATATTAGCACATCAAACACATATTAGCACATCAAACACAAATTAGCACATCGAACACATATTAGCTAGCACATCAAACACATATTAGCACATCAAACACATATTAGCACATCAAACACATATTAGCACATCGAACACATATTAGCTAGCACATCAAACACATATTAGCACATCAAACACATATTAGCACATCAAACACAAATTAGCACATCGAACACATATTAGCTAGCACATCAAACACAAATTAGCACATCGAACACATATTAGCTAGCACATCAAACACATATTAGCACATCAAACACATATTAGCACATCAAACACATATTAGCACATCAAACACAAATTAGCACATCAAACACAAATTAGCACATCAAACACATATTAGCACATCAAACACATATTAGCACATCAAACACAAATTAGCACATCAAACACAAATTAGCACATCAAACACAAATTAGCACATCAAACACATATTAGCACATCAAACACATATTAGCACATCAAACACAAATTAGCACATCAAACACATATTAGCACATCAAACACATATTAGCACATCAAACACATATTAGCACATCAAACACATATTAGCACATCAAACACATATTAGCACATCAAACACATATTAGCACATCAAACACATATTAGCACATCAAACACATATTAGCACATCAAACACAAATTAGCACATCAAACACATATTAGCACATCAAACACATAATAGCACATCAAACACAAATTAGCACATCAAACACAAATTAGCACATCAAACACAAATTAGCACGTCAAATACATATTAGCACATCAAACACATATTAGCACATCAAACACAAATTAGCACATCAAACACATATTAGCACATCAAACACATATTAGCACATCAAACACATATTAGCACATCAAACACATATTAGCACATCAAACACATATTAGCACATCAAACACAAATTAGCACATCAAACACATATTAGCACATCAAACACATATTAGCAGAGCAAACACATATTAGCAGAGCAAACACATATTAGCACATCAAACACAAACTAGCACATCAAGCATATATTAGCACATCAAACACATATTAGCACATCAAACACATATTAGCAGAGCAAACACATATTAGCACATCAAACACATATTAGCACATCAAACACACATTAGCACATCAAACACAAACTAGCACATCAAGCACATATTAGCACATCAAACACAAATTAGCACATCAATCACATATTAGCACATCAAACACATATTAGCACATCAAACACATATTAGTGTCGGGGGCCATGGGGGGCCATGGGGGGCACACCACGTGACACAGGGCACCTGAGAAATATATATTTAATTGTGTCTTTCTTTTGCTTGCTTCAAAAAAAACTAGATTCACTGCAAAACATGTTGATTCACGGCTCGGTCATATCCAACCTTGGGGACATTTTTTCACCATCTTCTAAGGAAGAAAGTTATGGGAATAGTTGTAAGTTAACCTCGAACAGGGGATGATGTAATATGTATCCCTTGATCTCTGTGTGCCTGGCTTCTTATGTTTCACTGCCAAATGTTCACATCATTGAACTTTATTATGGGAACGCATCCTTGGGCCTTGGAAAGCCCAACTCGATGGGATTAGAGCCTGAGAAATATCTTCCTTTTTGTGTCTTCAAAGGCCCTCTCTTGTCTGAGGTCATAATTAGCGCAGCGTTTTTTCTGTTATTTCATGTATATAACAAATTGTATTTTGCTGAGTTTTTAGTGTGTGGCTTGGGCTTGCAGGTCCTGTGTGACAGGGCCCTGCGATTTCAAGGTGTGCTCCACAATATTGTGTTAGCTCGATTTTTCATTAAACCTCATTTGCTGCTTCAAGGTGCCTCTTCTTGAGTTCCAAAGGGGGGGCCAACCCGTCATCTGGTGTCAGGAGTGGGATACATCCAGGTGCATGTCGAGGGGGGGGGCACGCTCCTCAGGTCGGGGAGAGGCAAAAAGCCAGCGCTGGCACCATTTGGGCTGAGGTAAGCATATTTGCATACCTAAAATTAAAGCCTCTTTCCTTCCCTTTGGATGTATGGGAACCTTGTCGACTGTACCTGAGCATGTATCTCGAACCAAGTTGAAGCAGCAACCAGTGGATTAATGAATCGAGCCAGGAGGGCGCCATAGGTTAGGAGGGATAGCCCTCGAGGGATAGCCTCAGGTTAAGGTATCCCCGGCGTGGGAGTAGGTAGCTAGACCCTGGCGTGGGCAGAAGACTAGACCCAGGCATGGGTGGATAAGGATAAGACTATGGATAAGGATAAGGATAAGGATAAGAATAGGTCATAGGTATTGACTAGACCCCCGGCGAGGGCTTGGATAAATAAGTTAAGCTACGCACTGGATGTGCGTATCTGATAAACCCCCCCCCCCCCCTCAAGGCCTTCTTTGTCCTGTCTCAGGATTTAAGGCATGCACATCCAATGCATTTTACCTAAAGGTAGGGAGTTCTGACAATATATGCTAAAGGCAGGTCAAGTATTAGCTCTTTCCGAACAAGAGATGAGTTTAGATCTGCAAGAAGTAACAGAGAAGATTATAATGTCCGAGGTGTGTGGAATCCAGCTGTGAACACGTGAGCCAAAACGTGCAGGCAGGTTGCCGGGGCAACGGGGTAGCTGCCTCGCGGGGAACCGCGAGGTGGGACGGAATCGAGACGGGAATGCGGATATTCCATGCTGTGCACAGCATGGGACGCATTCGGGTGGCCGAGGCAGGCGAGGGAGGATTATCCTTATGTGATTTTGGGAGAAGGATAAATTAAACAGGGAGAAGAGCGCAGGTACCAGGTAGGAGGAAGGCAGGAGAAGTGCTGAGCCTTCAAGGGCAGAGGAAGAAGCAGATAAAGCACAGGAAGAAAGAAATCCAGGTAGAAACCAACAGGTGAGCCTGAAGGGGATGGATAGGCTCACAGCAAGGGGCCAGGTAAGTTCACAGGTAGGAAGTATATGGAGTGTGCATGAATTTATACTGTATTGTATGGAGAATGAAGTGTCAGTCACATGGTATGTGTGTATAAGGGAATGAATGATCTGTCATTACAGCGTGTATTTGTGTTTATTGTGTGTGTGTCATTGATGTGTGTCATTGACGTGTGATTGACAGTTGACAAGGGGTTCCCTACATTGCCTGCAGGCGTTGGGCAATCCGGATGAGTACTTTGGAATGATATTATTTATATGTTGGAAGGTGAAAATTGATTGAGTACATTTAGGAAGAAATAAAAGGTATCAGTTTAGATTTTGAGATGCCATGTGGGACTCAGTCTGCTGGGGAAAATTGGCAGGGAATAATGAGTATTTTATGGAGAGCATGTGTAGACAGGGCTTTAAAACAAGTGTTCAATTACATCCCCACATTAACGGCTCTCCAGATGTAGCAAGGGAGAATGGGAGTAAAAGTCAAAGATGATAGGCTGTCAACCGACTGGGTGTTTATTCAACGGCAGGTAGGGGCTTGTATTTGGCTGACTTGGGATTGCAGAATGCGTTGAATAAAGGGAGATACCTAAGGACGGGAGCTCTGAGCTCTCTCGGTCGTTCTCCAGATCGGAGGAAACGGTTTCGTGAAAGGGGTTACACTTGATGGGCCGACTTATGGGCAGGAACATGGAATTTGTACAGAATGCAAGCGATAACCCACCTGTGTCTATCTCTGTGTGTGTGTGTCCGTATTTGTCTGGCTTTCTGGCTGTCCATGGAGTCATGTCTCTGGACACTGATTTTGAGGGAGTTGCGGGTGTGCCATGGAGTTCAGGTGCACCTGCGGTGGTTGGAAGGTGGTGGTGGAGCGGGTGCGAGGATGCACGCTTGGATTAAAACATGTATTTAATAATTATCTGAGGATGTGTGCCGAGGTGCAGTGTGGATCAATTAAGGGAGAGGGCACTTCGACTTTGTACATCCGTGGACTTTGCCATGTGTGTGAAAGCGCAAGTCGATGATAATAATGTCTTGTCCAGCACAATATTTTCGCAGCTATGGAATGTGCTCGAATTCCATGTTGGTGCAATGCGAGTGTGATTCCTGCCATGCATGCCGTGAGAGATACGTTGTTTGTGATGGGACTGTGGCGAAAAGTTGGATAGCAACGTGTAGAATATAAGATGTGTCGGTACATTTGTGTTGATCGATGCGCCGAAAAAGAAGTTGGAGGCGCGTGATGGAGTTGCAGGTGCGGACCAAAGCGGTGTCCGCGGTGTCTACTGGGGGTCGAATGTCACTCCCTCAGTGTCTGCAGACTTGTCGTTCGGCAGTGTCGAAAGACAGGTTCGATTGTCGGTCTGTCTGCTTGATTTTCGGGTCTCACTCTGAGTATATGGTCGTCCTACTTCCCTTTCTGTTTTGTGCTTTAATGCTGGTTGATTTGACTTCCCTGAAAATGGGACAATAAATATTTGGTGTTAGCTGTTGCCATTTCGGTTCATCAAATGTTTGCAGTTGTAATGTGGAGCCAGTCTGTCTGTCCGACTGGGTGTGTCTGACTGCGTCTGCAGATATGGATCAAGGAGGAGCAGTGTCTGTGGTGTCTGTTATGGTGTCGAATGTCATTCACTGTGTCTGCTGACGTGACGTGTGACTATGATGACTCTATGATGTGTGAGTGTGACTATGATGGTGTGTCCTGGCGGGAAGAATCGTGGCAGCCTACAGATTTGAATGGAATGGCCTCTGTGAGACCATCCGCTTAGTACGTTGGGGGTTCGTCTGTCTGTCTGTCTGTGTCTGTCTGTGAATGGAAACTCAGAAAATTGGACTGGACTTCGACAGAAGGCAGGTGGGTGGTCACCTGCTGTGAATTGTGGTGGATCTTGGTTAACGTATATCTACGGACAAGAGCTGCACTTTATTTTAGTAAATGACTGGGAAAGTTTGTTTTAAAAAGTGCCAGTGGATTTGTTTAGAGTTATGAAGGTCACAGCTCGCGTTTGGCTGGCTTACACTGGCTAGTGTATGGGAAAAGGCGGACTGAAAATGCTTTGATTTTTTCGTGGATTGCCCATTGGGCATGTTTAGAATTTAACAGAGTGGTGGAGTTCTGTGGAAATATGAATCCAATGTTTGATGTATACTGTGTCGGTGTCCTCTGAGTTCGAAGGAAGATGATGCGATTATTTCAGATTTATCATAGTTAAGTTTGAGAAAGTTGATTTGAAGCCAGGATTTTATTTCAGTGATGCAGTCCGTCAGGATAGAGTTGAGCAGTGGATTTGTGTCTGTCAGAGGTAAGATTTGAACCAAGAAAGGGCGGTGCCGGTAATGTTAAAGGTGCGATTCCAGGGAGGGCCAATTAGGCACTTTGAAGTGATTAACATCGGAATGCATCTCATGGAGGACCACCAGCTGTTCAAGGGAGGAAAGGTGTGAAATAGTTACGTCATCCTCGCTGGAAATGTGGTGGGGAATGGGATGGCAGGATTGACGAGAGAGTCATAGTGGGTGAGAAAATTGACCAACATGAGAATTAGATTTATTTCAATAAATAGATCAGGTTATTTTCTTTTTATTATTTGTTTATTGGGCAGCTATTGGGCCAGAGGCTAAAACAGGTGTCTGCAACAGGTCCATGGGATGCTAAGAGAGGTATTAGAGGACATTGGATTGACTTTAAATTGAAATGAAAATTGAAAAGGTGGATTAGGAAAATGAGTTTGTTCAAATAATCGTGGCATCTGTGGGATGCAACAATTTTGTGCCAGAATAGTGTATGGGGAACCGTCATCTGGGAAGCGTCGTTAAATGGCAGTAGGTTTAGACAGGTATTGTTGAAAGGGTTCGTGCAATGTCATTTTGGGGCACCACTCGACACAAGAGTGGTAGAGAGCTGAAGTGAATTCTGCCAATATGGTGCAATAGGGTGACAATTGATTTTTATTGGAAAACTATTTGTTTGCAGTCTTGGTTCGTACATAAGCTGGCAAAGAGATTATGCCAGTCTGAGGGAGTTTGTGTCCTTTGGATGGGAGCTGGAGCCTTGTAGGGTTGGGGCTTGTGGCTCGCCATTGTCTGTCTGCCAGTTATAGGAAAGTCGGATCAGATGAATTATTTGTCAATGACAAGTGAATCTGCAGGATTTGCTAAGAAAATGGAGAAGGTTGGAAAAAGTGAATGGTAAAGGCAGGAAATAAAAGAAAGTGGTTGGTTATGGACTGTTGTTTTTGTGATAAGAAGGTGATACAAGGGTTGGCTTGCCCTGGGGGGACCAATGAATGTAAAGTTGTGAATTTCGTTTAATAATGTTGCGTTAGATTGCTACAGGCAGGTTGCCCCAATCGAAGAGGTGATTGGGTGCTGGCGCAGATTGGATCACAGCTCTGCAGACCAGGTGAACAGAACTCCATCAGGTATGTGGGGGAATTGAATTATTACTCGTAAGGGGAGGTGATAGGGCAATTTCCCCTAGGAAGATGTGTAAATAAATGTTTACTCTACATGGTTGACTCTAGGTTCTAGAACCGAGGACAAAGCGCAGGGAAAGGAAATATTTTTCCAGTGGATTATACTGGTGCGAAATTCACTTGAATATGTTAAGGGAGGGGTTATCAAAGGAAGAATACCAGTTGATGTATTTTGATGTTTAACTACCAGCTGCTAATAACGTGAATTATGGTATGAATGAATGAATGAATGAATGAGTGGATAATATGTTTACAAATATGTGTTTACAAAATGATGGTTGCACATAGGAAGACAGCAGAGCAGGATGGAGAAAATGTAGTGAGTTTCTCCATTGACTGATCATAATTGGGGGGGCTAGGAATTTGATCATGGTGTGTGTGAGAAAATGTTTCGCAGGATGGACCCCATCTGCCGCTACCACCGAGATGTTTCTTTCGCTACATGGGAAGGATCCAAAGGCCATCGGTGAACCGGCCAACTCTATCGTCTCATGGCGCTGATGCGTGGGATTCTGATGACGATTATGATTTTAGTTCACTTCATTGGGATTGGGATCCTTTTACCCGTGATTTAAGTAGTGTAGGTTCCTTTAAGAGCTATTGCTATTATGCAAGTAGTGAGGAGCGGATGGCAAACAAATATCTGGGATATCCGGGAGAACCACCTTCACCACCACTTACACCACCACCTACACCACCTGTAGTAAGCAATTTGGGGTCGTTTCAGCTTAAGGCACCTGACACTATGAATACTGATGTTGATGCAGACTATGAGGAGATGGAGATTTGTGACTATGAGGAGATGGAGATTTGTGATGATGGATGTGCCACCCTCTCTCCCACAGAACAATCACATGTGCCAGGCTTGATGGCATTGGACGTGGATTGTTTGCCCTGATTCGCGAGGACCGCACCTGCATAAGGGGGGCCCCTCACCAGGCCGGCGACTGGGTCGCACCCATGCTGGAGGAAGGGGGGCTCGGAACCCGGCCGGGCGGCAGCTATCTCTTAACCAGGCGTCCTCGTCGCGAATTATGGCTGGCAATTTATGTGTTAATGTCGGACGGCCACAATTAAGGGCCAGTATCCCTTCCTGAGCATGCGTGACGCTTTGGCGCGCCTGGCATGTGACTGGGGGAGATGCTGACCCCCTGGGGTAATACGTTGTCTTTCCGAAGAGTTGTCGTAAAGACAAAAGGGATAAATATGTCGGGGGCCATGGGGGGCAATGGGGGGCACACCACGTGACACAGGGCACCTGAGAAATATATATTTAATTGTGTCTTTCTTTTGCTTGCTTCAAAAAAAACTAGATTCACTGCAAAACATGTTGATTCACGGCTCGGTCATATCCAACCTTGGGGACATTTTTTCACCATCTTCTAAGGAAGAAAGTTATGGGAATAGTTGTAAGTTAACCTCGAACACGGGATGATGTAATATGTATCCCTTGATCTCTGTGTGCCTGGCTTCTTATGTTTCACTGCCAAATGTTCACATCATTGAACTTTATTATGGGAACGCATCCTTGGGCCTTGGAAAGCCCAACTCGTTTGGAATTAGAGCCTGAGAAATATCTTCCTTTTTGTGTCTTCAAAGGCCCTCTCTTGTCTGAGGTCATAATTAGCGCAGCGTTTTTTCTGTTATTTCATGTATATAACAAATTGTATTTTGCTGAGTTTTTAGTGTGTGGCTTGGGCTTGCAGGTCCTGTGTGACAGGGCCCTGCGATTTCAAGGCGTGCTCCACAATATTGTGTTTGCTCGATTTTTCATTAAACCTCATTTGCTGCTTCAAGGTGCCTCTTCTTGAGTTCCAAAGGAGGGGCCAACCCATCATCAGCACATCAAACACATATTAGCACATCAAACACAAATTAGCACATCAAACACATATTAGCACATCAAACACATATTAGCACATCAAACACATATTAGCAGATCAAACACATATTAGCACATCAAACACAAATTAGCACATCAAACACAAATTAGCACATCAAACACATATTAGCACATCAAACACATATTAGCACATGAAACACATATTAGCACATCAAACACAAATTAGCACATCAAACACATATTAGCACATGAAACACATATTAGCACATCAAACACATATTAGCACATCAAACACATATTAGCACATCAAACACAAATTAGCACATCAAACACATATTAGCAGATGAAACACATATTGGCACATGAAACACATATTGGCACATGAAACACATATTAGCACATCAAACACAAATTAGCACATCAAACACATATTAGCACATCAAACACATATTAGCACATCAAACACATATTAGCACATCAAACACATATTAGCACATCAAACACATATTAGCACATCAAACACATATTAGCACATCAAACACATATTAGCACATCAAACACATATTAGTACATCAAACACATATTAGCACATCAAACACATATTAGCAGAGCAAACACATATTAGCACATCAAACAAAAACTAGCACATCAAGCACAAACTAGCACATCAAACACAAATTAGCACATCAAACACATATTAGCACATCAAACACATATTAGCACATCAAACACAAATTAGCACATCAAACACAAATTAGCACATCAAACACAAATTAGCACATCAAACACATATTAGCAAATCAAACACATATTAGCACATCAAACATATATTAGCACATCAAACACATATTAGCACATCAAACACATATTAGCACATCAAACAAATATTAGCACATCAAACACATATTAGCACATCAAACACATATTAGCACATCAAACACATATTAGCACATCAAACACATATTAGCACATCAAACACAAAAAACATGTACGGACACGTAAAACAATAAAGGGAGGGGGATACAAGAAGGCGAGAGAGAGGGAAGCACACAAGCACAACAATAGAGAACGGGGTTATCGGGAGATCTGTTCGAAGGGAGAGGGCAGGGGGGGCGGGGGCGGGGGGGGGGTTGATTGGGTAATATTTGCTCATTCTTCTGCACAGAACTGTTCAACCTCAGTCAAGTTATGTGGGGAGCGTTGATAGAGAGAAATCTTCAAGTCATGCCACAGATTTTTGATTGGATTTAGGTGTGGGCTCTGGACCACTCAAGGACATTTATCTTTTTGTTCCTTCGCCACTTAAGTGTCGCTTTGTTTGTGTGCTTCGGGTCGTTGTCACGCTGAAAGGTGAATTTCTGTCCCAATTTCAGGCTTTCTTGCAGAGGTCAGCAGGCTTTCCTTTTGGACTCCTCTGTATTTTGCTCCATACATTTTGCCTTCCAGCCTTATAAGTGCCCCAGTCCCTGCTGATGAGAAACATCCCCATAACATGATGCTGCCACCACCATGCTTCACAGTAGGGATGGTGTTCTTTGGGTGATGTGCTGTGTTGGGTTTGCGCTAAACGTAACGTTTTACATTTCGGCCAAAAAGTTCCATCTTAGTTTTGTCAGACCACAAAACTTTTCGCCTCTTGGCTTCAGAATTTCTGGGTGTTTTTTTTACATAGCTCAAATGGGACTCAATGTGGGCTTTTTTGAGTAATGGCTTCCTTCTTGCTACCCTACAGTACATGCCAGACTTGTGGAGTGCTTGGGATATTGTTGTCACATGCACACACAGTGACCAGTCTTTGCCACAAAGGTCTGTAGCTCTATCAAAGTTGATAATTAGCCTGTTGGTGGCCTCTCTGATCAGTCTCCTCCTTGCTTGGTCATCCAATTTGGAAGGATGGCCTGATCTAGGCAGGGTCTTGGTGGAACCATACACCCCTCCACTTCTTGATGATTGTCTTGACTGTGCTCCAAGGTTTATTCCAGGCCTTTGGAATATTTTTATCCCCATCCCCTGATCTGTGCCTTTCCACAACTTTATCCTGGAGATCTTTTTTAAGCTCCTTGGTGCTCATGGTTGAGTCTTTGCTGTGAAATGCACTACATAGTAGAGGAAACCTCCAGGAACAGCTGATTTTATTCTGAAATAATCAGAATCACTACAATTTAACACAAGTGGAGGCCCATTAACTTGGTGTGTGGTTTTGATTGTGATTGGTTACACCTGAGCTCATTTACATTGGCTATTGTATTATAAGGGTGGTGTACACTTATCCAACCAAGATATTCTAGTTTTGTATTTTTCATTAATTTTCTGAAATTTGTAGAATTTGTTTTTCACTTGGAAGTTTTGGATTACAATGTGTATATAAAGGTGTAAAAGACTGATTTAATGCAATTTACTAATAATGGAAAATATGGAAAATAAATAATAATGGAAAGGTTTGAACACAACAAGAAGAGGAAGGGGGAGAGAAGGGAAGAAACAGAAAAGGGAGAACCAATCAACACCTAACAAACGAACAGGGGTGAGGGAGAGGAGGTAAAATCAAAATAACGTAGAAAAAATGGGGGGATGCTTTGGGAATGGGGTCCTTTGGTGTATAAGATATCACACTTCTATTTGAAGACAAAGTCGAGGCTCATAGAAGATCGAGAACACCGATCGGATAAGGATGCATCATAACAAAAGGAACAGCAGAAAGACGGTGGAAACCCTAACATCAGGGCCGAGGGACAAAATAAACAGAGAACGCGGGTAAGAATGACGGGTAGGGGAACATGCAGGGGGAGGACAAGATGGATACAGGAGCAAACTCCGAAGAAGGGAAAAAACAGGGAAAAGTTTTTTGGATGGGGGGGGGGGGGGAGGGAGGGAGTTAGGGGGAGAATGGTTTAACTGGGGCAGTAAATGACATGGTTTTGGATGGGCATGATCTGAGATGGTGGTGAACAGCTGTTTTTAAGACCTGGAGGGAAGAACTAGATTGAAGAGGATGTGGAATTGATTCCACACGCAGGAAAAACCTCGATGCACCCACGAGGCCTCCATCCAAAGCTTGATGGAGTACTACCCTCCTCTCTGGGCTGGCTCCCCTGCCTTACATCTTGCCCAGCTTGATGCTATACAAACCACAAGATTATTCAAGGTTATTGGAATCTCCCGCGTTGAAGCTGAGTCGATGGGTCCATCACAACGTCATCGCAGACAGATTCTGCTCTTCCATGGTTTGCCCCTCCCACCCCCAGGTATCTGCAGGGTTGAAAAAGGTCCACCATCTCATTCGTTCCTCTTTTTCCCACATGTGGAATCGATTCCACATCCTCATCAATCTCGTTCTTCCCTCCAGGTCTTCAAAAGAGCTGTTAACCACCATCTCAGATCATCCCCGATCCAAAACCATGATCTTTTCCACCCCAGTTAAACCACCCTATCCCCCCTAAAAAAATTCCCCTGTTTTTTTCTTCCAGAGAGTTGACTTTGCTCCTGTATCCATCTTGTCCTCCCCCTGCATGTTACCCTACTCATCATTGCTACCCGCGTCCTCCGTCCCTCAGCCCTGATGTTAGCATTTCCCCATATCCTGGTGCCGGACCTTTTGTTCTGTTGCATCCTTATCTGTGTGTTGCTCTTGCTCCTCCATGAGCCTCGAGTTACCATGAGCCTTCCATAAACCTCCCTGAGCCTTACCACCCCCAGGATTGCAAAGTGTAGAATTCAATAATTGTTGATTGGGTCCAACGACAACTTCCTCCCAACCCTAGCTTCCCCCCCCCATCCACCCCCAGCCCACCAACTCTCCTCCCCCCCACCCTTCCCTAGCTACCCCATCCACCCCTAACCCACCAAGCCTCCGACCCCCTCCCGTTTCAATACCCCTACTCCCACCCCATCTCCCCAGCGAACAATATGCGTATGTACACTGGATCAATGGGAAAAATGGCAATGGAGGAACAATGGGGAAATCGAGGACAAAGACATCGCACATGAGTGAATGAGTGACGTGAAAGGAAAAGGGCAGAAGGGGATCAACACGAGTAGAAGAAAGCGGAGTTGGGTATGGGGAAAAGGATGAGGTGATGATGGGCAGCACTCTCAATTTCATTTTTTTGACCAAACCCTGAGTTCAGATATCCACCTTGTATCGGAAAGGCAATGGCAAACCCTTTACTGTAATCTTTGCGAAGAAACTTCGTGAGCAACATCGAATCTGCACACGGAATAGTTTCCGTAGATATAGAAATTGATGGTTAATGGGAGTGTACATACATGATGGGCCAAATGTCCACCTACATGATGGGCCAAATGTCCACCTACATGATGGGCCAAATGTCCACATACATGATGGGCCAAATGTCCAGCTACATGATGGGCCAAATGTCCACCTGTATCTGCTTCTGGGTGCACAAGTCACATCACATTTGAAGGAGAAGTTGATAAAGCGATTTTAAACATCGTCATCTGAACCTGGTTTGTGTCTCCGATGGAGGTTCTTGGTTATTCTCTCGGAATTTCCTGCAGAGCTCGAACATCGTCACCTCGCTGTGTGTAATTCCCAGATCTTTTCCCTGTCAAACGACTTCATGTGTTGAAAAAAAGGATTGTTTGGGTCCATGTGTTGTTTATTGACAGAGGAATGCACAAGATTACAGAAATGAAGAAAATAAAAGATGGAGGAAAAGCAACAGGTGGACCTCGAGCGGGGATGATATCCACCATGGATCACTAAAGGGTTTGGATGGAAGAACAACACCACAGGGGTCCCATTACCCCATGTAAAGGAAACATCAGGACAATCTTTGCCTTTTCAAAAATGGTTGAGAACGCTTTGCAGACCAACCTGTCCATCCTGGTGGACCGCCACAATACCCACAACAAGCCTTTCGCATCCAACTTGAGAAACAATGTTTACAACACCGTCTTCGGCCCCATCCCCAAGCCTTTCTTTTTCTTCTTCCAGAGTCGAAGCGGTCGTTCCATTTCGCGCGTCTTCTCAATTTTCCTTTTCCCAAAATCCCTTCACTCGATGTCTGCACCAGGAAAGGGAAAAGGGCATATAAGACACAGTATACGGTATACCACATGGGACCCAGTAAAGGGCCAAGGTACCACAACCTGCACCTTATAATCAGCAGCTACACTGTTGTGTTACTGGACCATCATTTTCATGTCAAGGAATTCCTGAACTTGAGAAACGAATGGTTTGCATTCTACCAGCATACACCCACCCACAGGTGTACATGCGGGCAGCTGCACCTGGCCGCAGATGTACACACCTGCTTGTGCACACCACCATTTTGAAACACCACATATGTTCATGGAGAACTTGATACTGTGTGATCCATAGGACCAAACATTGTGTGTTACTCCACGCACACTCATAACTGCGAAAGGTTTTCATGAATATTTCCCAAAACAAACAAGTTTGTGAAATCATGTTCAAGATTAAGATCCATCAGGAAAACACCACAAAGGGATACCTACTGCACTGGGCAGGTAAGAGGGACCGTGGATGGTGCTGCTTGGATTGGCAAGGTTTGTTATCTGAAGAATACACAAACAAATGGCAGATTAATATAAAGTGTTACTAAAGACAAAGTTTGTTATAATAACACAACGCGATCCCAAGTATCTGATTTTAACCACGTGTAGTTCACACAATCGTGATTCAAATATAACTTGTGTTTTTATCAATGGCAGAGTAATGATCCTTCATTCATCATCTTTGAACCGATTTGTCATTATCGTGTTGGAAACAAATACTCCTAATCACGTAGTTTTTGCTTCACCACATGAGCTGAAAATCAGGATGGTGGTAAATGAGATCCCAAAGATGGTGCAACAGCTGATGATGAGATTTCCCATCACATGTTAGCGTTCGTGTTCCCATGTCAAGCCCTGCCACGTGGTGCGGAGAAACCCGGGTTCAAATCCCAAATACCATGTGTTTGTTCATTGTCTGCTGATGTCCTTGTAATTCACGTGAACTACGTTGATGTCTGCTCATGTGTTTTTGTCCTGCGTGTGATGTCTGTATGAGCTAATCCACGAGACATAGATCAATATAAAAAATACACCAATCATGGAAAGTTACAGCTGATTGGCTGCAGGTGTGATGATGATCCATTTAGTGTGCGGTGTGTGCTGTGCGAGAACGAATTGACTACAGTGTGATGATTGATTGGCTGTGCAGTTTGAAGATTGTTTCGAACCAGTGTGATGATTGATTGGCTATACAGTGTGATGATTGAGTGATTGTTCAGTGTGATCCTTGGCTGTTCAGTGTGGCGATTCATTGGCTACAGTGTGATGATTGATTGGCTATACAGTGTGATGATTGATTGATTGTTCAGTGCGATGATTGGCTGTTCAGTGTGACGATTGATTGACTACAGTGTGATGCTTGATTGGCTGTGCAGGTTGGAGATTGTTTCGAGCCAGTGTGATGTTTGGCTGTGTCGTTTGTATTATGATGATTGATTTGCAGCACAGCGTGATGAGTGATTGGCTGTGCAGTTTGAAGATGGTTTAGAGCCAGTGTGACGATTGAGTGATTGTTCAGTGCGATGATTGGCTGTTCAGTGTTACGATTCATTGGCTATAGTGTGATGATTGATTGGCTATACAGTGTGATGATTGAGTGATTGTTCAGTGCGATGATTGGCTGTTCAGTGTGACGATTGATTGACTACAGTGTGATGATTGATTGGCTGTGCAGTGTGATGATTGAGTGATTGTTCAGTGCGATGATTGGCTGTTCAGTGTGACGATTGATTGACTACAGTGTGATGATTGATTGGCTGTGCAGTGTGATGATTGAGTGATTGTTCAGTGTGATCCTTGGCTGTACAGTGTGATAGGCTGTACAGTGTGATGATTGATTGGCTATACAGTGTGATGATTGAGTGATTGTTTAGTGCGATGATTGGCTGTTCAGTGTGACGATTGATTGACTACAGTGTGATGATTGATTGGCTGTGCAGTTTGAAGATTGTTTAGAGCCAGTGTGATGATTGATTGGCTGTACATTGTGATTGGCTGTACGGTGTGATTATTGATTGGCTATACAGTGTGATGATTGAGTGATTGTTCAGTGTGATGATTGGCTGTTCAGAGTGACGATTGATTGGCTGTGTAGTTTGTAATATGATGATTGATTTGCAACACAGTGTGATGAGAGATTGGCTATGTTGTAAGTATTATGATGATTGATTGGCTATGTTGTAAGTATTATCATGATTGATTGGCTGTGTTGTAAGTATTATGATGATTGATTGGCTGTGTTGTAAGTATGATGATGATTGATTGGTTGTGTGGTAAGTATTATAATGATTGAATGGCTGTGTTGTAAGTATTATGATGATTGGTTGTGTCGTAAGTATTATGATGATTGGTTGTGTTGTAAGTATTATTATGATGATTGGCTGTGTGGTAAGAATTATGATGATTGATTGGCTGTGTAGTAAGTATTATAATGATTGATTGGCTTTGTAGTAAGAATTATGATGATTGATTGGCTGTGTAGTAAGTATTATAATGATTGATTGGCTTTGTAGTAAGTATTATAATGATTGATTGGCTGTGTAGTAAGAATTATGATGATTGATTGGCTGTGTAGTAAGTATTATAATGATTGATTGGCTTTGTAGTAAGTATTATAATGATTGGTTGTGTAGTAAGTATTATGATGATTGATTGGCTATGTAGTAAGTATAATGATGATTGATTGGCCGTGTAGTAAGTATTATAATGATTGGTTGTGTAGTAAGTATTATGATGATTGATTGGCTGTGTAGTAAGTATTATAATGATTGGCTGTGTTGTAAGTATTATAATGATTGGTTGTGTAGTAAGTATTATGATGATTGATTGGCTGTGTAGTAAGTATTATAATGATTGGCTGTGTTGTAAGTATTATAATGATTGATTGGTTGTGTGGTAAGTAGCATGATGATTGCTTGGTTGTGTTGTTAGTATTATAATGATTGATTGGTTGTGTGGTAAGTATTATGATAATTGATTGACTGTGTTGTAAATATTATAATGATTGATTTGCAACACAGTGTAATGAGAGATTGGCTGTGTTGTAAGTATTATGATGTTTCATTGGTTGTGTAGCAAGTATTATGATGATTGATTGGCTGTGTTGTAAGTATTATGATGATTGATTGGTTGTGTAGCAAGTATTATGATGATTGATTGGCTGTGTTGTAAGTATTATGATGATTGATTTGCAACACAGTGTAATGAGAGATTGGCTGTGTTGTAAGTATTATGATGTTTCATTGGTTGTGTAGCAAGTATTATGATGATTGATTGGCTGTGTTGTAAGTATTATGATGTTTGATTGGTTGTTTAGCAAGTATTATGATGATTGATTGGCTGTGTTGTAAGTATGATGATGATTGATTGGTTGTGTGGTAAGTATTATGATGTTTGATTGGTTGTTTAGCAAGTATTATGATGATTGATTGGCTGTGTGGTAAGTATTATGATGATTGATTGGTTGTGTGGTAAGTATTATGATAATTGAATGGCTGTGTTGTAAGTATTATGATGATTGGTTGTGTCGTAAGTATTATTATGATGATTGACTGTGAGGTAAGAATTATGATGATTGATTGGCTGTGTAGTAAGTATTATAATGATTGATTGGCTTTGTAGTATGTATAATTATGATTGATTGGCCGTGTAGTAAGTATTATAATGATTGGTTGTGTAGTAAGTATTATTATGATTGTTTGGCTGTGTAGTAAGTATTATAATAATTGATTGGCTGTGTTGTAAGTATTATAATGATTGATTGGCTGTGTAGTAAGTATTATGCTGATTGCTTTGCTGTGCAGTAAGTATTATGATTGATTGGCTGTTGTAAGTATTAAGATGATTGATTGGTTGTGTGGTAAGTATTATAATGATTGATTGGCTGGATAGTATTATGATTGGTTGTGTTGTAAGTATTATAATGATTGATTGGTTGTATAGTTAGTATCATAATTATTGATTTTTTGTGTTGTAAGTTTTATGATGATTGGTTGGCTGTGTAGTAAGTATTACGATGATTGATTGACCGTGTAGTAAGTATTAAGATGATTGATTGACTGTGTAGTAAGTATTACGATGATTGATTGACTGTGTAGTAAGTATTACGATGATTGATTGACTGTGTAGTAAGTATTACGATGATTGATTGACTGTGTAGTAAGTATTATGATGATTGATTGACTGTAGTAAGTATTAAGATGATTGATTGACTGTGTAGTAAGTATTACGATGATTGATTGACTGTGTAGTAAGTATTACGATGATTGATTGACTGTGTAGTAAGTATTAAGATGATTGATTGACTGTGTAGTAAGTATTACGATGATTGATTGACTGTGTAGTAAGTATTACGATGATTGATTGACTCTGTAGTAAGTATTACGATGATTGATTGACTGTGTAGTAAGTATTAAGATGATTGATTGACTGTGTAGTAAGTATTACGATGATTGATTGACTGTGTAGTAAGTATTACGATGATTGATTGACTGTGTAGTAAGTATTACGATGATTGATTGACTGTGTAGTAAGTATTACGATGATTGATTGACTGTGTCGTAAGTATTACTATGATTGATTGGCTGTGTAGTAAGTATTATGATGATTGATTGGCTGTGTAGTAAGTATTATGATGATTGATTTTCAGCACAGCATGATGATGATTTCATTTTAAAGGTTCTTATGAAATAGTTTGTCGCTAATTTTAAGGTCACATTTGATTTCGACGAAACTGGTCTGACGTTGTGAGGCCTCGCTCTGTGATTCGCACACCTTGAATTGCTGATCCGCCACTGAAGGTGGAGGGAGGTTGTGTTTTCACACCTGCCTGGTTGTCTGTGAGCACGGTCTCTCAAAAAGGTGTGGACGGATTCTGACAAAACTTGGTGGATGAGTTGGTTTGGCGACAAGAACAAGCAGATTCGATTTGGGCTCAGGTTCGAATCCAGATCCGGCCCATCAGTGGGATACAAAACATAAACTGTTTACCTGGCGGAGGTATGCTCTCTACCCTGCGCCGTTCTCTTTGCTGTCTGCAGAACGGACTCACCTGTTGTCGATGTTTCGGTGCCTCTTTCCACGAGGTGCTGTCGTTCCGATGTTTTTGTCCATGTCCGAACGTGGCACAGACAAAGCACAACAATGCCAGCTGCAGTAATGCCATGACGAGGTTCGGACTCCCAGAGAGCAACAGAAACCAGGAGGGACTAACTTATATTTAGCAGAGATAAATAAATAAATCCTGTGATGAAGAAGAAGAACGTGAGAGAAAAACGGATGTTTAAGCTGCAATAAGAGACTGATTAAGTGGGGGGCACAGATAAGGTAGTTTGTTTCTAACACTGGTTTATGTAGAAACCTTGTGGCTTTGATTTTGGAACAAATTACACAATTTTACTCAAGGTTACTTCAACTTTGGTGTGGCAGAAAGAAAAGGCAAATTCTCTTCATTTATGTCCTTTTTTGGTATACATGGTCGAGGCTCATGGAAGAGAGAAAGAGTATACTGGAGGGGGAAGCACCAATAGCAGGGTAGAGGTAAGAGTGAGGTCAGGAGAGGGGAAGAAGGACACTTGGGGGTGAACAGGATGTATGTCCAGTGTCTTTAGAAAGTCTACACCCAATTTCAAATTTTTCACCTTTTGTTAGCTTCGAGCATGGAAGTAAATTGCATTAAATCAGACATTTCCACCTTTATTTCCACAATGTAATCCTAAACTTCCAACTGAAACACAAATTCTACAAATTTCAGAAAATTTATTAAAAATACAAAACTAGACCGTCTTGGTCAGATAAGTGTTCACCACCCTGAGTTAATACTTGGTGGAAGCCCCTTTGACAGCAATTACAGCTTTGAGTCTGTTGGGATAAGTCTCGACCAACGTTGCACACCTTGAGTTGTTTTTTTGGGGGGGGATACAAAATCGAGGCTTGTTTAAGAGCTCGTACATCAAACACATATTAGTACATCAAACACATATTATCACATAAAACATAAAAAACATGAACGGACACGTAAAACAATAAAGCGAGGGGGAGACAAGATGGGGAGAGAGAGGGAAGCACTCAAGCATAACAGTAGCGAAACAGGGACATTGGGAGGTCTGTTCGAAGGGAGAGGGCTGGGGGATTGGGGGGGAAATTTGATTGGTTAATATTTGCTCATTCTTCTGCACAAAACTATTCAAGCTCAGTCAAGTTATGTGGGGAGCGTTGATAGACAGAAACCTTCAAGTCATGCCACAGATTTTTGATTGGATGTAGCTCGTGCTCTGACTGGGCCACTCAAGGACATTTATATTTTTGTTCCTAAGATACTCCATTGTAGCTTTGGCTGTGCGCTTCGGGTCGTTGTCATGCTGAAAGGTGAAGTTCCGTCCCAATTTCAGCTTTCTTGCAGAAGGCATCAGGTTTTCCTCTTGGATTCCTCTGTATTTTGCTCCATACATTTTCCCTTCTATGCTGATAAGTGCCCCAGTCCCCGCTGATGAAAAACATCCCCATAAGATGATGCTGCCACCATCATGCTTCACAGTAGGGATGGTGGTTTTTGGGTGATGTGCTTTGTTGGGTTTGCGCCAAACGTAACGTTTTGCATTTCAGCCAAAACGTTCCATCTTGGTTTTCTCAGCCCACAAAACTTTTTGCCTCATGGCTTCAGAACCTTTGGAGTGTTTTTTTTACAAACCTCAAATGGGACTCAATGTGGGCTTTTTTGAGTAATGGCTTCTTCTTGCTCATGTAAGTGATTAATTTTGAGCATGTACGCTTCGTGGTATACGTCACATCCTGGTTGAAACAGATGTAGCCTCCTCCCATGTGCCTTCTCCCACACGTCACATCCGGCATGTTCGAAACGCTGCTGCCATTTCGTCATTGGGCGCATCGATTGATCATCGTCAGGTAAAATGGGAGATTTAATTGTTTGCTGACGTGAGATTCGAACGGATCGACCAGCATTCTCATTTTGCTCTTTACCCTCGTCAGACAGGGGTAAGTTACTTTAGGAATATCGAGATGCTTAATGATTACTCACGTCATTAGTGTGATGAAACTAATATGGTTATGTCTTAACGATGCAGTTTATTCAATTGTAAACGGAACTGAAATGTACATGATTTATGTGAGCTATTCTATGTGAGTACAAGTTATCCAGTTTGATTGTGTGGGTTAGTCACAAGTGTTGTTTTGATACTTTTAACTAATTAAACAATCCTCATGTTCTGTTACTGAATTTGTTGGTTGATGTAAGTATAGAAAGGGGTTTGGTTGTCCAGGTGTGCCTTGGTACACGTCTTGCGATAGTATGTAGACATTGTCTGCCCCCGATGTATCTCATGGTTGCACATTCGTCTAGTCTGTCGGACTTGTATTTGGATGCACCTGTGGTTTCATACTCGATGTATTTATTGTAAACATTTAACCGTTATTTCATCCATTGATTGACGTATTTAATCTGCTACCTGCAATGTATCTTTGCTGAATAGTGCTTTTGTATCTTTTAGGGTTCTTTGATTACCTGCATATTCGAATACCGCAAGTATCAACCACCATCCTGTGTCTTGTTTAATTCTTCCCGTGTCACATTATGGTGTCAGAAGTGGGATATGCAACAACACCCCCTGTCTGTGTGGCAACCAGTACAAGCCACGTCTCCGAAGAAGACTGATGATCAGATGGACCATCGAGGTGCTACGATCATTTTTGAAGTGAACTGATTCCTCCTGATAAATTGGAGATTCTGGACCTTTAGCTTGTAGTTGGTTGTGTGATTGGACCCTGTTAAGTATATGGTGAATGCTGTACTCGTGAAATTGGATAAATTCCCTCTAAGCTGGTGAGAGAAATCTACATTATCTGCCTGTGTTGAATTGAATTTGGAATTGTTCTGTACTATTAGTGATTTGATTTTCCCACCAATGTATATTTGATACTTGTCATTGTTGTGACATAATGGTGACCCCAGAGGAATTGGAAGCTGCTATTGTAAGGTTAACGGAAGAGTTAAGCAGAGAAAGACGGAAATCAGCAGAAGCAGAAAAAGATGCGTCGGATGCAATAGCAGAGAATTGCAACCTCGTCCAAGAGCTTCGGGACAAAGACGAGCAAAGACTACCATTGCCAGCCTCAAGTGCAGGTGCAACTTCAAGTGAAGAATGCTTAGTATTTGTGTCATCTTCACGCAAATTGGAGCGTTTCCGTGACAAACCTGAAATGTTGAGTGACCTTACAATACAGGAATGGGTGTCCGATGTTCGTTGTCAGCTGGCTACTCGGAATTTAAACAACAAACAGGAAGTCGCTTTTATACTGGACCACTTATCTGGAAAAGCTCGACAGGAAATTATTGGAAGGGGAGAGGATTTACTTGGAGATCCTGAAGAAATATTGGGAGTTCTTTGAAAGTCTTTGGCGATGGTACCACCCTATCACAACTCCAAGAACAGTTTTTCGCATACCGCCAAGGGGATAATGATGACCTTCTGATGTCTTCACTTAAGCTCGTCGAAATCTATGATAGAATAGTCTGTATGGATGCGTCTTTTAAAGCGAGCAGAGGAAGCACACTAAAGGGACGATTAGCTGGTGCTGTAAGAGATGAAAATCTACAAAGAGAAATTCGCCGTCTTAAAAATGGAATCTCCTAATTTGAGCTACTTTTACACTCGAGATATAGCCCAATAGTGGTTAGGTGTTAGTCAGAAACCGCACGCCAAGACAAGCACACTGAAAGAAGTCATGGTCCAAGAAACAGCTCGTGCTGAAAGTGAACTGCTAAAGGAAATGAAGAGACAAGGTGAACAGCTTTCAGTCCAACAGCAGCAAATTGAGAAGCTACTGCAGAACTCACAAAGATCAGGTGGAGCTGGCCGGCAATATGGGCGATTCCGGCAGAGCGATGGCCCCGACGCTGCTGGGATTGTGGGTCGGCTGAACATTTTCGCAGAGATTGTCCGCGTCAGGGAAAATCTGGGCAGCAAGATGGAATTTCGCCAGTAAATACTTTAAACTAGAACAGCCTGTCATTGTGAGCCGCATGGCGGGTAAACAGAGGGATCAAGGCTCGATATTACAGAAAGCAGTTGGTAGGTGCACAGAAGTTGGGGTCATGATTGGACTCCTGGAAACCATATGCTCGTTAGATACAGGAGCACAGATATACACCATTACCGAATCCTTTTTTAGAGGTCACCTTGTTCAGCAAGGAGAGTTGTTCGATGTTTCTGCATTTCTACATATATCTGGGGCACAAGGACTTTCTGTTCCCTACTTGGGATATGTCAAGTTAGATCTAATTCTGCTCGGAAGGAAATTTCCACAGATGGGATTTCTTGTTGTTCATGATATGACTAATACCCCGATAGCTCGACGCAAAAGGGCGTGTCCTGGGGTTATCAGATGCAATATTTTGAATCGCGTGTCAAATGCACTCAGGGATCAGGATCATCCACAGTTCTTAAGAAACCTTGTCCAGAAATCGGAGGAAAAATGGGCTTCTGTGTTGGCCATGTTTTATGAAATGGATGCTAGCAACGACACAGAGGATGACATTGTATGCAGAGTTCGAGTCCCAGGGAGAAAGCCTGTACGGGTTCCAGCATGGACAATTGTCATATTAGATGGATCACTTATGCCTGCAAAGGGAGGACAAAGCTATGAAGGATTATTGGAGCATGTGGAATCAGACGTTGGGGCACTTCCCAATGGCTTAGCTGTAGGTCCTGCATGGGTGACCATCTCAAGTAATGGTTGTGTGCCAGTCCAAATGGCAAACTTTGGTGACAAAGATGTGTACCTAAAACCCAGAACCCCAGTTGGTGTTGTTCGGAGATGTATGTTTGATCCAGAAGTTGAATTCGGTCAAGTGAGTGACAATGAAGTCTACATTGAGGAGGCCTCTGCAGAACAGAAACAGTCCACCTTTCTACCAAACATTATGGACAAGATGCATTTTGGTAATGGTCTCGACACAGAACAGCGTCAATGTGTTGACGGAGTTTTGGCTAAACATGTTTCGGTTTTTAGTAGAACAGATGATGATATTGGCTGTTGTGATGAAGTTACTCATCAAATTTGTCTCAAGAAAAACGTCCCGTTGAAGGTTCCACATCGACGTGTGCCGCCGCAACAATGGAGAGAAGTTCGAGAGTACCTAAAGCAGGCTGTAAGAAAAGGGGTCATCAGAGAGTCTAATAGCCCCTTCGCATCACCTGTGGTCCTAACTTGGAAGAAGGATGGGAGTTTACGTATGTGCGTGGAGTATAGGGCACTCAACATGCAGACTCCCAAGGATGCCTCTCCTTTACCCAGAATAGAGGAGGCCTTACAAGTACTCAATGGATCAAATGCCTTTTGCAGCCTTGATCTTGCTCACGGATTTTACCAAGTTCCCATGGCATCAGAGGATGTGGAGAAGACCGCATTTAGAGTTGGGACAAGAGGCCTCTATGAATTCATGAGGATGCCTTTTGGGCTTTGCAATGCCCGTGCCACCTTCATGAGACTAATGGACAGGGTATTTGGTGATGAAAATTTCCAGACTGTGCTGATTTACCTCGACGACATACTGGTGTTTGGTCCGACATTCGAAGAGACTTTGAGGCGATTGGATATGGTGCTAACCCGACTTGAGACCTTTAGTCTGAAGGTCAAACCGCAGAAATGTGACCGAGTTGAGGAACAGCTCCATTATCTAGGACATGTCATTGGCAAAGATGGTGTCTCACCTGACCCCGAAAAAATTTGAGCGGTGATGGAATGGAGGAAGCCAAGCACCGAGCAGGAACATCGAGGATTCTTAGGCCTCACTGGCTACTATTGCCGCTTTGTTCCGGGATACGCGGCCATTGCTGAACCATTGCACAGTCTCCTCTCTGGAACTCAGAAGAGACACAAAGGCAAAGTCAAGAAGTCTATGAAACCAGACAATCGTCCTTTCAACCGACGTTGGACATCGGAGAGCACAACTGCGTTTTCCGAGTTGAAGCATAGACTGTGTAGCCCACCAGTTCTTGGTCATCCTGATTTTCGCAGCCCATTCGTACTGGAAATAGATGCAAGTTTAAAAGGGCTCGGGGCTGTTCTTTCACAGAAGCAAGGGGACAGGAGCACTGTCATTGCCTATGCTAGTAGAGGTCTGAGAAAGCACGAGAGATCAATGCAGAACGACAGTCGTATGAAGTTAGAGTTACTCGCTTTACGTTGGGCCATCACAGAGAAGTTCAGAGACATGCTGATTGGTGCTGAGTTTGTTGTATACACTGATAACAATCCTCTTAGTTATCTCAACTCGACTGCACAGCTAGGAGCTACTGAGTCCAGATGGGCTGCAGAACTTGCCCAGTTCAGATTTTCTATTAAGTACCATTCTGGAAGGAGAAATAGAAATGCGGTTGCATTGAGCAGGAAACAGGACCATGGAGATCGGCCAACTACAGTGCGACCCGAGGAAGGCTTTATGGAAATGATGTCACCTGAAACTTCAACAACTGTCCCCTCTGAAATTATGGAACAGTTTTACAGAACTATTGCTCGAGTTTGGGACAAGGAGATCCATGTTCGGTCTGACAACACAGCCCCTCCAGCCCTTTCCATTCGACAAACTATTCCACATGCTGAGCTTGACAAGGTTCAGAGAAGCGATCCAACCATCAGCCGAGTTCCCCATTTTTGGAATAGAAAGCAGTGTCCAACTTCATCTGAATTTACCAAAGAGCCCAAGTCTGTGAGAAAACTTCTCCGATCCTGGGACCACATCGCAGAAAGGTCTGGTATCCTGTACCGCAAGGCAACCATTCATGGGAGGAAAGTAGACCAGCTCTTACTACCGTCATCTCTCAGGAAGCAGGTGTTAACTGAAGTCCATGATAAGTCAGGGCACCAAGGAGCGGACTGCACCTTCGAGCTCCTGCAGACGAGATGCTACTCGGTTGGAATGAAGGCAGATGTAAGGAACCACTGCAGTGGATGTTCCAGGTGCACTCTTTCCAAGTTTTGCAAAAGTGTGAAACCGACTCTTGGGTCACTCATTGCAAAAAAAAAACCCTCGAAGTTCAGGCAATTGACTATACTGTTCTTGAAAAGTCTTGTGGTCTAGAAAATGTCCTTGTGATGACTGATGTGTTCACAAAGTACACTCAAGCACTGGTGACTCCAGACCAAAAAGCTACTACAGTGGTAAGAGTGCTGGTGAAAGATTGGTTTGTGAGATTTGGTGTACCACTGAGGATCCATAGCGACAGAGGCAGAAATTTTGAAGGTTCAGTAATCCGAGAGCTTTGCTCCATATATGACATCTGCAAAAGCAGGACAACTCCCTACCACCCGCAAGGAAATGGCTCATGTGAGTATTTCAACAGGACTATGCATGACCTCCTGCGATCACTGCCCCCAGCAAAGAAACGGGTGTGGCCGAAGTATGTCTGAAGTAATTTATGCGTACAATTGCACACCACACTCATCGACCAACTATTCCCCATACTACTTCTTCTTTGGGCGGGAACCTAGACTGCCTATTGACCACCTATTTGGACTGAACAAGGGGCAGGATTATGGCACGGTTGGTGATTGGGTCACTGATCATTACCTAAGTTTGAAAGAAGCTTTCAACCTTTCATCAGCGAAAACAGAAAAGGAATCGTTGAGACGCAAAAGGTTGCATGATCGGCATGCACAGGAGACCAGCTTGCCTATCGGTGCTCACGTTTTCTTGAGAGACCGGAGTCATCAGGATCGTCACAAGATTCAGGACGTGTGGAGCCATGTCCCACACCACATTATTGGACGACCAGACCCGGATGGTCATGCCTACTTGGTCGAACCTCTTCAGGGCAATGCCATTCCAAAGACAGTACAGAGGACTGACATTCGCGATGCCAGGGACATTGTCGATGACCTCCATCAAGATCCTCTGCCCATTGGAACAGATGATGCTCCAGAGCAACAACAAGAGAATGCTGAGGTCGTTGACAATGCTTCAGAGGAGGAAACAGGATATGCACTCTTCATTATTCATGATGCAGATCCCATAGTGGGCAGAGATGTGAGTATGGCAAGTGATCAACCTGCTGCGTTTTATATCAGAGTACATGAAGGACTTCGTATGATAGACACCGCAGGGGAGCAACCTATCACTTCAATAGAGGATGAGGATCCTGCTACTGCCAGGCAAGACGTTGATCGTTGTGAGCTAGGGACAGAATAGCAGGCTCCATCTCCAAGAAGAACTGCTAGATCGACAGTAGGCCAGCACTGTAACATTTATCATGAGCCTAGATCAGTTTCAGCAGAGGAGTTCCAGTGTGCTCAGTCAGTCGATCCGAAAATTCTTGTGAATATTAGCCAAACCCAACTCATGTTAATGCAGATCTTGTCTTGGATTAAGTAAATCTTACTGCAAGGGAATCTTGTTTGATTGTACCGATAAATACAACTTATATTGTAAGTTTGGTTGGCGGGGCGCCAACCAAGCAGCAGGGGAGTGTGTAAGTGATTAATTTTGAGCATGTACGCTTCGTGGCATACGTCACATCCTGGTTGAAACAGATGTAGCCTCCTCCCATGCACCTTCTTCCATCCGTCACATCCGGCATGTTCGAAACGCTGCCACCATTTCGTCATTGGGCGCATGGATTGACCATCGTCAGGAAAACGGGAGATTTAGTTGTTTGCTGACGTGAGATTCGAACGGATCGACCAGCATTCTCATTTTGCTCTGTACCCTGGTCAGACAGGGGTAAGTTCCTTTCGGAATACCGAGATGCTTAATGATTACTCATGTCATTAGTGTGATGAAACTAATATGGTTATGTCTTAACGATGCAGTTTATTCAATTGTAAACGGAACTGAAACGTACATGATTTATGTGATCTATTCTATGTGAGTACAAGTTATCCAGTTTGATTGTGTGGGTTAGTCACACGTGTTGATTTGATACTATTAACTAATTAAACAATCCTCATGTTGTGTTACTGAATTTGTTGGTTGATGTAAGTAAAGAAAGGGGTTTGGTTGTCCATGTGTGCCTTGGTGCACATCTTGCGATAGTATGTAGTCATTGTCTGCCCCTGATGTATCTCATGGTTGCACATTCGTCTAGCCTGTCGGACTTGTATTTGGATGCACCTGTGGTTTCATACTCGATGTATTTATTGTAGACATTGAACCATTATTTCATCCATTGATTGAGGTATTTAATCTGCTACCTGCAATGTATCTTTGCTGAATAGTGCTTTTGTATCTTTTAGGGTTCTTTCATTACCTGCATATTCGAATACAGCCAGTATCAACCACCATCCTGTGTCTTGCTTAATTCTTCCCGCGTCACACTAACCTACCGTACATGCCAGAATTGTGGAGTTATTTGGGATATTGTCACATGTACACAGTGACCAGTCCTTGCCACAAAGGCCTGCAGCTCTTTCAAAGTTGCCATTGTCCTCTTGGTGGCCTCTCTTATCAGTCTCCTTCTTATTTGGTCAAACAGTTTGGAGGGACGGCCTGGTCTAGGCAGGGTCTTGGTGGTACCATACACCTTCCACTTCTTAGTGATTGTCTTGATTGTGCTCCAAAGAATATTCAAGGCTTTTGAAATATTTTTATACCCATCCCTTGATCTGTGCCTTTCCACAAATTTATCCCAGAGGTATTTGAAAAGCTCCTTGGTGCTCTTGGTTGAGTCTTTGCTGTGAAATGCACTACATAGCAGAGGAAACCTACAGGAACAGCTGATTTTATTCTGAAATAATCAATCACTACAATTTAACACAGGTGGAGGCCCATTAACTTAGTGTGTGATTTTGAACGTGATTGGTTACACCTGAGCTAATTTACATTTTATATTATAAGGGGTTGGACACTTATCCAACCAACATATTCAAATTTTGTATTTTTCATAAATTTTCTGAAATTTGTAGGATTTGTTTTTCATTTGGAAGTTGTGGGTTGCGGTGTGTAAATAAAGGTGGAAAAGTCTGATTTAATGCATTTTAATTCCAGGCTGTAAGGGAACAATAGGTGATAATTTTGAAGGGGGTGTACACTTTAAATAGGCACTGTAAGCTAAACGAAACACAACAGGAAGAGGAAGGGGGAAAGAAGGGATGAAACAGAACAGGGAGAACCAATCAACAACGAACAAACGAACAGGGGTGAGGGAGAGGAGGTAAAATCACAATAACCTAGAAAAAACGGTGGTGGGGGGGGGGGGGGTGTGGCTTGGGAATGGGGTCCTTTGGTGCAGAAGATATCACTTTTCTTTTGTCATACAAAGTCGAGGCTCATCGAAGAGGGAGAACACCGAATGGATAAGGATGCAACAGAACAAGAGGAACAGCAGAAAGACGGGGGAAACACCAACATCAGGGCCAAAGGACAAAATAAACAGAGAACGTGGGTAAGAATGAGGGGTAGGGGAACATGCAGGGGGGAGGCCAAGATGGATACAGGAGCAAACTCTCCAGAAGGGAAAAAACAGGGAAATGTTTTTTGGATTGGGGGGGGGGGGGTGAGAGTGGGGGGGGGGGTTGGAAGTAAAGGGGGAGGGGGAATCGTTTAACTGGGGCAGTAAATATCATGGTTTTGGATGGGGATGATCTGAGATGGTGATGAACAGCTCTTTCGAAGAGCTGAAGGGAAGAACGACATTGAAGAGGATGTGGATTGATTCCACACGCAGGAAAAAGAGGAACAAATGATAGATGAGCAGTCATACTGGATTTAGGGATTTTTTAAACAAGGGGTAGATGGTGGACCTCTTGCACTCTGCAGATACCTCGATCCACCTGCAAGGCCTCCATCCAGAGCTTGATGGAGTACTACCCTCCTCTCTGGGCTGGCTCCCCTGCCTTACATCTTGCCCAGCTTGACGCTGTAGAATCCACAAGATTATTCAAGGTTATTGGAATCTTCCGCGATGAAGCTGAGTCGATGGGTCCATCACAACGTCATCGCAGACAGATCGGTGGTCTCTCCCTCTGCTACTGCTTCCTTTGTGGTGTTGCCCGTTCTGCTCTTTCCATGGTTTGCCACTCCCACCCCCAGGCATCTGCAGGGTTGCAAAAGGTCCACTATCTTATTCATTCCTCTTTTTCCCACGTGTGGAATCGCTCCCACATCGTCATCAATCTCGTTCTTCCCTCCAGGTCTTCAAAAGAGCTGTTCACCACCATCTCAGATCATCCCCATCCAAAACCATGGTCTTTTCTGCCCCAGTTAAACGACTCCTTACCCTCTAAAAAAATTTAACCTGTTTTTTTTCCTCCAGAGACTTGAGTTTGCTCCTGTATCCATCTTGTCCTCCCCCTGCATGTCTCCTTACCCATCATTGTTACCCACGTACTCCGTCGATTTTGTCCCTCATCCCTGATGTTAGCGTTTCCCCTTTTCTTGGTGCCGTAACTTTTGTTCGGTTCCATCCTCATCTGTTTGATGTTCTCGCTCTCGCTTGCACCTCCATGAGCCTTACCATCCCCAGGATTGTAAAGTGTAGATTTCAATAAATGTTGATTGGGTCCAACAACAACTCCCTCCCTTCCCTGGCTTCTCCCCATCCACCCCTAGCCCAACAACACTCGACCCCCCTCCCTTCTCAATACCCCACCCCCATCCCCTCCCCCGCGAACAATATGCGGATGCACGTGCACGCACACTGGATCAATTGGAAAAATGGCAATGGAGGAACAATGGGAAAATATGAGACAAAGACATCGCACATGAGTGAATGAATGACGTAAAAGGAAAAGGGCAAAAGGGGATCAACAAGAGCAGAAGAGAGCAGAGGTGGGTATGGGGAAAAGGATGAGGTGATGATGGGCAGCACTCTCAATTTCATTTTTTTGACGAAACCCTGAGTTCAGATATCCACCTTGTATCGGAAAGGCAATGGCAAACCCTTTACTGTAATCTTTGCCAAGAAATTCCTTGAGCAACATGGAACCTGCACACGGAAACTCGATATAGAAATTGATGGTTAATGTGAGTGTACATACATGATGGGCCAAATGTCCACCTACATGATGGGCCAAATGTCCACATACATTACAGAAATGAAGAAGATAAAAGATTGAGGAAAAGCAACAGGTGGACCCCGAGGGTTGATAATATCCACCATGGAACACTAAAGGGTTTGGATGACGAACAACACCACAGAGGTCCCATTACCCCATGTAAAGGAAGAATCAGGACAATCTTTGCCTTTTCAAAAATGGTTGAGAAGATGTGCTATATCGTGATATCTTCTCTTCTGGGGTCTTGCAAGCAGAGTTGTCGATCCTGATCGACCGCCACAATACCGACAACAAGCCTTACGTTTCCAAATTGGGAAACACCTTTTACAACAACTCCTATGTCCCCGTCCTCGGCGCCATCCCCAAGCCTTTCTTTTTCTTCTTCCGGAGTCGAAACGGTCGTTCAATTTCGCGCTTCTTCTCAATCTTCCTTTTCCCAAAATCCCTTCACTCGATGTCTGCACCAGGAAAGGGAAAAGGGCATATAAGACACAGTATAGGGTATACCACATGGGACCCAGTAAAGGGCCAAGGTACCACAACCTGCACCTTATAATCAGCAGCTACACTGTTGTGTTACTGGACCATCATTTTCATGTCAAGGAATTCCTGAACTTGAGAAACGAATGGTTTGCATTGAACCAGCATACACACATCTACAGGTGTACATGTGGGCAGGTGCACCTGGCCGCAGATGCACACACCTGCCTGTGCACACCACCATTTTGAAACACCACATATGTTCATGGAAAACTTGATACTGTGTAATCCATAGGACCAAACATTGTGTGTTACTCCACGCACACTCATAACTGCGAAAGGTTTCCATGAATATTTCCTAAAACAAACAAGTTTGTGAAATCATGTTCAAGATTAAGATCCATCAGGAAAACACCACAAAGGGATACCTACTGCACTGGGCAGGTAAGAGGGACCGTGGATGGTGCTGCTTGGATTGGCAAGGTTTGTTATCTGAAGAACACACAAACAAATGTCAGATTAATATAAAGTGTTACTAAAGACAAAGTTTGTTATAATAACACAACGTGATCCCAAGTACCTGATGTTAGCCACGTGTAGTTCACACAATCGTGATTCAAATATAACTTGTGTTTTTATCAATGGCAGAGTAATGATCCTTCATTCATCATCTTTGAACCGATTTGTCATTATCGTGTTGGAAACAAATATCCATAATCACGTGGTTCTTGCTTCATTCAACACATGAGCTGAAAATCAGGATGGTGGTAAATGAGATCTCAAAGATGGTGCAACAGCTGATGATGAGATTTCCCATCACATGTTAGCGTTCGTGTTCCCTTGTCAAGCCCTGCCACGTGGTGCGGAGAAACCCGGGTTCAAATCCCAAATACCATGTGTTTGTACATTCTCTGCTGATGTCCTTGTAATTCACGTGAACTACGTTGATGTCTGTCTGAGCTAATCCACGAGACATAGTTCAATATAAAAAATACACCAATCATGGAAAGTTACAGCTGATTGGCTGCAGGTGTGATGATGATCCATTTAGTGTGCGGTGTGTGCTGTGCGAGAACGAATTGACTACAGTGTGATGATTGGCTGTAGAGTGTGATGATTGGCTGTGCAATGTGATGATTGGCTGTACAGTGTGATGATTGATTGGCCGTTCAGTGTGATAATTGATTGACTGTTCGGTGTGATTATTGATTGGTTGTACAGTGTGACGATTGATGGACTACAGTGTGATTGATTGGCTGTGCAGTTTGTAGATTGTTTAGAACCAGTGTGATGATTGATTGGCTGTACATTGTGATGATTGGCTGTATACTGTGATTGGCTGTACAGTGTGATTATTGATTATTCTATACAGTGTGATGATTGATTGATTGTTCAGTGCGATGATTGGCTGTTCAGTGTGACGATTGATTGACTACAGTGTGATGCTTGATTGGCTGTGCAGGTTGGAGATTGTTTAGAGCCAGTGTAATGTTTGGCTGTGTAGTTTGTATTATGATGATTGATTGGTTGTGTAGTATTATAATGATTGATTGGCTGTGCAGTAAGTATTATGATGATTGATTGGCTGTGTAGTAAGTATTTTCATGATTGATTGGCTGTGTGGTAAGTATGATGATGATTGGCTGTGTAGTAAGTATTATAATGATTGGTTGTGTAGTAAGTATTATAATGATTGGTTGTGTAGTCAGTATTATAATGATTGGTTGTGTAGTAAGTATTGTGATGATTGCTTTGTTGTGTAGTCAGTATTATAATGATTGATTGGCTGTGTCGTAAGTATTATGATGATTGATTGGCTGTATACTAAGTATTATGATGATTGGCGGTGTAGTAAGTATTATAATGATTGATTGGCTGTGTTGTAAGTATTATAATGATTGGCTATGTCATAAGTATTTTCATGATTGGTTGTGTAGTAAGTATTATAATGATTGATTGGCCATGTAGTAAGTATTATAATGATTGATTGGCTGTGTCGTAAGTATCATGGTGATTGGCTGTGTAGTAAGTATTATGCTGATTGGCTGTGCAGTAAGTATTATAATGATTGGTTGTGTAGTAAGTATTATAATAATTGATTGGTTGTGGTGTAAGTATCATGGTGATTGGCTGTGTAGTAAATATTTTAATGTTGATTGGCTGTGTAGTAAGTATTATAATGATTGATTGGCTGTGTAGTAAGTATTATGATGATTGATTGGCTGTGTAGTAAGTATTATGATGATTGATTGGCTGTGTAGTAAGTATTATAATGATTGATTGGCTGTGTAGTAAGTATTAGAGTCCCTGTATAAAGAGAGTTGCGCCATGCGCTGACCCGAGATTTCTGGTCACGTGATTTCGTGGCGCCATTTTGTGTCTAACTTCACCGTGCGTGAACGTCAGCTTGGTACGGGAATGTTGTTTATTGCCAAACAAAATGACTGGTTGTTCTGCTTTTGGTTGTTCAAACCAATCTGGGAAATATAAGATGTATAGATTTCCAAGTGATAAAGTCAGAAGACAAATTTGGGAAGAGAAAGTCAGACGAAAGAGCTGGAAAGCGATCGACTCCTCGAGACTCTGCCAGGTAGGCCCACGCCGCTTGATGATCGATGTTCAAAAGCAATTCTATCTGCTCGTTTTTTTTTTGGTTGTCTGTCCGTTGAAAACCCTTTTAAAGGGAAGTGATTTGTGTTTGTTTATAATCTTCAAGGAGCTGACCAAAAATGCATTTCCGTGGGAAGAACCCTGCTCAATTTTTTTCGGGTAGTCCTAGCGGCCCGCATATTGTCATTGATTGATGAAATGTCCCGGTACAGTGACATTGCCTGGTCTGCGGTTGGGTAGTCTGCGGGCAATGTCACTGTACTTTTTCAGAGGGAATTAATTTTGATTTTATAGGGGTGGGAAACCCATGGTCCGTTTTGTTTTCAGTTGTCTGTCCGTTGTGGAAGTGTAACTCAGTGTAACTTATTAATTGGCACTGGTAACTTATTAATTAAACTGGTAACGAAGCAGATACATTTTACATGCAAACTCTGTGAAAGACGAGTTTGTAAATGAGTGTCAGGAATGCGCCCGAACATGATAATCTCTTGTCCACCTGGTCACAGCCCCTGGCTGAAGCACCCCCCTATCGTTTGGTAAACGGAACTCACAACAGGAGGGGAGCGAGCTGATACCAGGACTTGGTACATGCATGACCTCGGGGCATTAGCGGAGAGGGGATTAAGTCCAGTTTGTCCATATAAACGAGAGCAAACGTGGAGTCGACAGGACTTGCTACGAGGAGCTCTGACCAACGGGAGTGGCGGAGGAACATCAGCCGAACGAGAAGGACCATGCGAAAAGAGTTAATCTCAGCCATTGAATTATGCGGTATTATTTGGTAAATGGAATGAAGTGAATAACCAGTTAATAAACCAGACCTTTTGTAAACCTGTGTCCGGTCATTGGAGTCTTGAGTCTCTCAGCTACAAATTCCCCTACAATTTGGAGGCACCGCTGACATCAATTGTACGAACAAGTCTTTAAAAAAAGGTGAGTGTGTCTTGTTTTGTCCAATATGATTACGAACTTGGAAATAGTTTTGTACATACATGGGGAAGGAGGTGGTTCTGGGGGTTCCGTGCGCACCGATGCCGCGATAGGTGGCGTGAGCCATCACGAATGGTACTTCGATAAACGACTGTAGCAATGTATTCGTGTTTTTTTTTTCTCTAAATGATTTCTGTAAATACGTATTTTTGCGCTGGTCATTAAGGGTCTTACTGTGACCTGGGAGCAAACGGAGCAAGCGTGCACCTTGCGACCATTTGCTTCCAGGACGTGTAAGGCCGGTACACTCGTTTACACACCCGTACACGTATAAAGTACTTCTTTTTTTTGCACTTGTTCAAAGCACTCTACTTGCTCGGCGAGCGACAGGGAACCGGGAAAGGGAATTATATTTATATATATATATGTTTACCTCATTCCAATTTATGGTATTGCGACAAAAAGGCTTATATCTTTGGAACGACTGGTCGGATTTAGACAAATTAAAACTCGTTCGATCAACAAATAAATTCATGACAGACAATCCCACCTCATGCCGGTCCAGAATTACTGTGAAAGATGGCGATTGGATAAAAATTGCATACCAACACTCCCTCACTGTCCCTCATTGTCCCTCATGTCCATTCCGGCACCCTGCTTCCAGGAAACGGAACCAGTGCTGTTGTTTTTTTTGACGAAATTTGCCAGATAAATAGCATGGGTGAAACAAAACCAGTGCTGTTGTTTTTTTTGACGAAATTTGCCAGATAAATAGCATGGGTGAAACAAAACCAGTGCTGTTGTTTTTTTTGACGAAATTTGCCAGATAAATAGCATGGGTGACACGGAACCAGTGCTGTTGTTTTTTTTTTTGACGAAATTTGCCAGATAAATAGCATAATAATAATAATTTTGTATTATTTAGTTAACCAGTTTGTGTGAAACCTCAACCTAAATATAAAAATTGATCTGCTTGGTGTTAGTTTAAGGGCTGTTCCAAATTTATCCTGATTATGAGAGATAATTACAGGAAATGTGTACTGTTCTTGTTTGGTGATTATGAGACAAAAACAGCAGAGTGGGAATCGGCAGACAATGGAACAGCTAGCGACGAGTGTTTGTGAGTAACAACCACCCTCTGGTCGAGGCTCATAGGAGGGGTGATGCTTACTGATTCGGCACGCTTACAATAGGTGTTAATGGTGGGATGTCAGAGGTTTTGGTGTGGGTTAATGTTCACACTGTTTTGGAAAATAATGCTCGATGCAACATGATCCTAAAAAGAACCCATCCCTACATCGAAAGATCGAAAGAAGGGAAGGAATGGAAAATTTGTTAAGGTTTGAAATTAATCGGACAAGTGGGTCCCAAGGTATGGTCACCATACTCGCAAGCCGTTCGCTTTGGCTCTGCGAATGGACCAAACCATTTCATGTAAATAGAGGGGGGGTTCTGTGGTCGTTCGCTTTGGCTTTGCGAATGGACCAAACCATTGCATGTAAATAGAAGGGGGGTTCTGTGGTCGTTACTGCCACGTGGTTTCAAAGTTTTTGTTGTTGCTTGCACGCATGTTTTTTTTTTGCAAGCACGTACGGGCAAGCACGTACGTGCGGGCACGCCCTAGTATATATAAATAGAGGTAATATTGAGTTATGGAATTAATTGCTTTCAACAATGCAAAGGGTGACAAGATATGGGATTTTAATGGGATTTTAATGGGATTTTAATGGCATTGCATTGTGATTCATTGGGATTATCCATTGGGATAATCCACAACGTTTCACTATCGTTGTTGCAACGTTTTGCTCCAACGTTTTGTAAACATTTAAATGTTGGGTTTTGCTAACGTTTCCACAACGTCGCCACAACGTTTCACTTTCGTTGTTGCAACGTTTTGCTCCAACGTTTTGTGAACATTTAAATGTTGGGTTTTGCTAACGTTTCCACAACGTCGCCACAACGTTTCACTATCGTTGTTGCAACGTTTTGCTCCAACGTTTTGTAAACATTTAAATGTTGGGTTTTGCTAACGTTTCCACAACGTCGCCACAACGTTTCACTTTCGTTGTTGCAACGTTTTGCTCAAACGTTTTGTGAACATTTAAATGTTGGGTTTTGCTAACGTTTCCACAACGTCGCCACAACGTTTCACTTTCGTTGTTGCAACGTTTTGCTCCAACGTTTTGTGAACATTTAAATGTTGGGTTTTGCTGACGTTTCCACAACGTCGCCACAACGTTTCACTTTCGTTGTTGCAACGTTTTGCTCCAACGTTTTGTGAACATTTAAATGTTGGGTTTTGCTGACGTTTCCACAACGTCGCCACAACGTTTTACTTTCGTTGTTGCAACGTTTTGCTCCAACGTTTTGGGGACACTCAAATGTTAAATAAACCGGATAAGAATTCACGAGTTATTTAATTATGAGCGATTAATGAAGTACTCATTTAATTAATTACATTTCTTATTAAATTACAGTAATTACATTACAGTAATTACCTGAGGTAATTACAGTAATTACAGTTCCGGTAATTACAGTAATTACAGTAATCATTACAGTAATTGCAGTAATCTTATTACAGTAATTACATTACATTAACTCAGGCATCTTTTGAGTAAGGAAGCTGATATTTGGACATGACACTGACCAAGTGATGTGGCTGTCAAGGAAAATATTGATTTATTGATTAATCATTTAATAAATTAACTCGTTGATTTATAAATGACTTATTTAATTAAAAGTCCTCAGAGATACATCTTCGGATGAAATACTTACAGATTGGTTATGCTATGAGCCAATTGATTAAGGAAAATATTTTGTGATGGCCATATTGGCAATTTCGTGGCCATATTCGTGGCAACTCAGTTAGTGCCACTGCACCTTTAAAATGCATCCCTGCATTCATTTTTCGATCGATTGAGTTGAAATTTTGAACAATCGGATCTGGACTGTCGCTGTTAACGACTCTAGCACGCACTCGTCCAATCAGGATGGAGCGGTATGGTCCCCGGATTATCACTGCTCGCAGTTTTTAATTAATTTTACTTTTTCTCTTGGTCATATAATTTTGAAGACATGCATGTCATGATATGTGGTGATTTCAACTGTCATCATGCCAGTTGGCTGGGTGTGGGTACCTCTCTCACCAGCCATGGCTCCTCAGCAAAGGACTTCTGCGACTCACTGGGACTGACACAATCTGTCAATTTCCCGACCCGGATCTCAGTCAACGGAACATCTTCTCTTCTGGACTTGGTAATGACTAACTTCCCTGAAAATGTCTGCTGCTCTTCTTCTGCTCCGATCGGATCATCTGATCATGTCCTTGTTAAAGTGGACATCTCTCTGACCATCCTCAGGGAGCCTGCTCAGCGTCGACGAGTCTGGCATTTCACTCAGGCCAACTGGCACGGTCTTCAAGCAGCCATCAATCATCTGGACTGGTCTCCCATCTCTACCACCTCTGACATCAACTCATCCTGGGAATTCTTCCAAAGTAAATTGCTCTCTCTCATGCACAGATTTATCCCATCTCGTCTTCAGTTGTCATACCCTTCCTCCCGTCCATGGTACACGGAATCTTGTGGTGAGGCTGTTGCCCAGAAACAACTTGCCTTCGTCTCCTGGAAAGCAAATCCAACGGAAGGAAATCTCATTTCCTTTCACAAAGCCCGAAACAAGTGTGTGTCCACCCTCAGGAGAGCCAGGAAACAATATCTCTCCGTTCTCAAGACCGAACTCTCTTATCTGTCTCCCTCTTCCAAATCCTGGTGGCGTCTGGTCAAATCCGTTTCTGGTGTTTGTTCCCCCTCCATCCCCTCCCTTACCTCAAACGGCTACACGGCTGACTCCGCACGTGAAAAAGCTGAATGCCTCAACTCTGTGTTTGCCTCTAAATCTTGTGTCCCAAACCCATCCCTCTCTGTACCCACCATACCCAGTCGTACCCTGCTGCTCCTGGACTCCGTGTCCTTTCCTCCTGACAAGGTGGAAAAATTTCTGTCAACCCTTGACTCTGATTCTGCAACTGGACCCGACGGCATCAGCCCACGGGTCCTAAAATCCTGCTCTGCTGCTCTATCTCACCCTCTCTCTGTTCTCTTCACCCTCTCTTTTGCTCAAGGTCAACTGCCATCTGCTTGGAAATCAGCCAACATCACCGCTTTGCACAAAAAAGGTGCAAAAACAGATCCTAGCAACTACAGACCAATCAGCCTTCTCCCAATTATCAGCAAAGTCATGGAATCCATCATTGCTTCGGATATGAAATCTTTCCTCTTCTCCAATGGCTTGATCTCTGATCATCAATTTGGTTTCAGACCAGGTCACTCTACTCTGGACATGCTGCTTCTGCTGTCTCAACAATGGATGGAGGTCCTCAATGCCAAACAGGAAATTAGAGCTGTCTCCCTCGACATATCACATGCCTTTGACACGGTCTGGCACCCCGCTCTGCTCACCAAACTCTCCTCCTTTCGTATCCATGGAAATCTCCACGCATGGCTGGCGGACTTCCTCTCTAGTCGTCGTCAACGTGTGGCCCTGAATGGGTTTCTCTCATCTCCTCTTCCTGTTCAGGCTGGAGTTCCCCAAGGCAGTGTTCTGGGCCCCGTGCTTTTTCTGGTCTTCATCAATGATCTCTCTGACTCTCTCGAAAATCCTCTCTATCTCTTTGCTGATGACTCCACTCTCTGCCGCTCCATTCCTCTTCCCTCAGATCGGCAGTCTGCTGCCTCCTCACTCTCTGAAGACCTGGACAAAATCACAGACTGGTCAAACAAGTGGAACATGTCTTTCAATCCTGACAAATCTCACACTCTTACTATGTCTCTCCGAAAAGATCGACTGGACAACCCTCCCATCTACTTTCTCAACAATCCTCTCCAAGAAGTTCTGTCGCTCAAGATTTTGGGTCTCACTATCTGCCATGATCTTTCTTGGGAAAACCACATTTCCAAGCTGGCCTCCAAAGCCAGTCGCCGACTGGGCATCCTCCGTCGTGCGAAGTCCTTCCTCGGCACACCTGAGCTCCTCACCACATACAAGGCTTTCATCCGCAGCTCAATGGAATACTGTTCTCCCCTATGGGCCGGTGCTCCTGCCTCACACCTAGCTCGGCTTCACGCTGTTGAAACCAAAGCTTTCAGAATTATTGGAATCTCCCGCGATGAAGCTATCTCTGAGGGCCTTTCACTCACTCACCGCAGGCAGGTAGGTGGTCTTTCTGTCTTCTACCGACTCCTCTCCGGCCTTGCACCCCCAGCTCTCTCTGTGCTCTGTCCCCCAAATATTCCTACAGGTCGCACAAGATCTGCCAGCAACCCTCTGATGGTTAAACTGCCGAAATCTCGGCTCTCTGCTCACCTTCACTCTTTCATTCCTCTTTTCTCCCGCCTCTGGAACAAACTCCCTCACTCCCTTCAATCCCACTCCTCCCTCCAGGTCTTTAAAACAGCTGTTCACCACCATCTCTTATCTTCCCCCATCCAAAACCTTGATATTTTCTACCCCCGCTAATTCACCCCAGATCCACGTTGTTTGAAATTCCAACTTCTTTCCTGGAAATCCTGGCAGTGTCCATATGTTTTATACCTCTCCCACCGCCCCCTTCCCACGCCCCCCCCCCCAAAGCCCTCGCCCTCTCTCAGATCTCTCGATGTCTCCATGTCTCTCGGTCCCTGCTCTCAAATGTTGTGTTTGTGTCCTTCCCCCTCTCTCCCCATCTTGTCTACCGCTCCCTATGTTATATGTTTTATGTGTCGGTTTGTCTTTCTGTGTGATTAATGTTCGCTCTTTCACGAGCCTCGATCTTGTATAGAAAAAAAAAAAAAAAAAAAAAAAAAAATAGAGGAAATGTTTGTTCTGTTAAACGGAATAAATGTTGTTTATTTGTGTGGGTGTGTATTTTTGTGTATTTGGATATATTTTCACGACTAATTCCAGTTATCGTCCTGCAAAATGTCTGCTCGTTCTTTTTCCTTTGAGTCGTAAATTCCTGTTGAACTCTCATTAAAATGCGGAATTAAGTACGCTGTGTGATTATGGAGATCCTTGATGACGAATCAGGAATAGTGAATGAGCAAACAAATATCACGGATGGTACACCGGATAGGGAAAATGTAGATGAAACCCCTTTTGTTCAGGTGCTGTGTAGCGCTGCACAAAGATCCATATGAGCGGGGCCTGGGTGCTGTGTAATTAGTACACAAAGAGCCAATTACTAGGGTGCTGAATAAACACAAAGATCCATTTTTTGGAGCTGGTTCTCCCGGTGCTGTGATTTATTCAAAGAACCAAAATCTTGTAAGAATTAAGATATGATTTGTCGACATTATAAATACTTTAATATATGTAACGATTTTTGTAACAATCATCCTGCAAAAGGTCTGCTCGTTCTTTTTCCTTTGAGTCGTAAATTCCTGTTGAATTCTCATTAAAATGCGGAATTAAGTACGCTGTGTGATGATGGAGATCCTTGATGACGAATCAGGAATAGTGAATGAGCAAACAAATATCACGGATGCTGCGGCTGGAGCAGTGGAAGCGATTTTTGAATTGTTCAATGATTAATCGATATTGTTATGACTTATTGTCAATAGGTATACTAAGTGGCCATGAGGTAGCCTGTTGCTATGTACAGTTTTATTCTATTGTTGATTATACCACATAGCTGTGGTGATAAAGGAAATGTTCGTTTAAATAGATGATTATGATAGGACCATGACTATAAGATCATGATGATTATTATGAATGATATCATAGGGTTCAAATGCAGAATGCTGCATGAACTTGGGAAAGAACTTTCAAGCCCTATGGGATAAATTGGGTATTACAAGCGATGGAGTTTCAAAATTTAGCATGATTGAAGGAATTTGACAGTCCCATTTCAGGAGTTTTACGAAATTTATATTGCCAAGAGATTTTGGGTACTATTAAAAGAAAATGATGAGATATTTTTCCCAAAGAACTTTAATATCTGCCATCCATTTTGGCTGTCTCACGAATGAAGGATGAGTTGCCTTTAGTGGTTGCAAAGAAAATTTGTGGAGACCAGGCAAAATGGGGAAATATGTCAGATATGACCCTAGGACAGGACGGTGATTCATCAATTAACATGAGGTACGAACCAGAGGTGACGGTCAATGGATGGACCTGTCCTGACATCATTGGGGAAAGGGCTTATGCAAGGAGTCATCCAAAATGATTAATTTGATTTATTGATGAATATTGATGAATTAATTGAAATTGAATAATTGATTGAATTATTAATTGATTGAATCTAATTGATTGAATTTAATTGAATAAATTTAACTGAATAAATTGAATTGAATATATTGATTGTTTGATTGATGAAAATGCGGTCTCAAGAAAGAAGCTTTGATATCTTTGCGAGATATTAACAATGTGAGACAACCTGGGAAAATTGAGCAAGGTGGTGAGTTTATATACAGATATATATGTGCGGTTACCATTGTGTGATTTCCCCGTCAACAGAGCGGACACCTGAGGATTCACCCATTTCATACTGACCCTCCGGCTCATCTGCAAATACTGATCTGTGAGATTGGATTGTGCAAAAGCCACGGCTGAGGGAGATTCTCTGGAAATCACCATGTGAACAGGTGGAGAGACCCTTCCTGGAGGTACGAGTGAAGCTTTAGAGGAACAAACTACAACACATCCAACGCTACTTTGATAAAAGGCAGAATGGGAAATGGAGCCTGCAAGAATACACAAGGACAACCAGAGATTCCACAAAAAGGTACTTGTACACATCATATGTACGACCGTTATGGTGCAGAAGCTATAAGGCAGGTCGAGAATTGGTATTTGTGGACAAAGGGACATGATGAGGAGTTTCCAAGAGATGGTACATTTGAGCGAAGTCGATTGGAAAGATTGGAACAAAGATTGAAAGCCAGGAAGAGACAGAATCTAACGGTAGACTGGCTTGCATTCCATCTTTGGGATGGTGAATCCAGACAACGGGAACAGCAAGAACGGATAACGGATCTAGAACTTAAAATAAAAAGGATACAGGATACAGTGGAGGAGACAAATGCACAACTGCCCTCGAAATTAGGAATGAAAGGGACAGTTGTCCCATCTGATTTCCAGTTGTCTCCCCAAAAAGGACGGTACAGAGAATTTTTTCGTGTTTCAGGAGACAACGAGAGATTGCAGTGGCAACTCAGGGATGTAGAGATGCAGCCCAGCAATACAAATGCACAGGTGCACAGACCAGGAAACGACAGAAACCGGTGTTTCGAGTGTGGAAAGATGGGACATTGGAGAAGAAGATGTCCGTATGTCAACAGGAGGACAAGGTCATGGGGCAAACCAAGATCAAGGGTACCAGTGCGTACCGGTACCTCAGACAATGATTAGGCCTTCATTGCGACAAATCCCAAATGACGATTGGCCTCAACAAATTAGATTACTGGACAAACATGAATAACTGTCGATGATTCTTGGGTCTGAAAAGTTTTCGGAGCAAGAATTATTCATTTTTTCTTTTGCTTGTAAGCAAATTGATAATTAATTGATCAAATGCCGAAATTGGATCTTTTATGTTGGGCACACAATTTTAAATTTACAAAGTTGGAACAATTGCTTTGCAAATTTTAAACCAAGGGACAAGGGTCACATGATGATCAGGTGGGAATTTCGGACTATTGTTCCACACGATTGATAAGTCAGTGGTCGACTGACATGTAAATGGGTGTGTAGTCAAATTTGGATAAATTATTGTGGGAACTGAAAGGGTAATTTCAATGTGACATCATAGGGGTTTTCTAAGAATAAGCTTTTGGTCCATTTGTGTATTAGCATTTCTAAAATTGAAGGACAAATTTTATGAAATTGAAATAAAATTGACACCCATCTTGATCTGTAAATAATAGTTCCAACGCAAACAAATACGCATAATGCATGTGTGTGTGTATTTTTTGTGTGTCAATGTTAGTGTTTTTTATTGTTTTGTGTATCAATCTTCCAAGATTGTTGACACCGACAGTGTGCCTGTCTGGAAATGGATAGTTTAATGTGGATGGGATTGAATATGCAGAGAATCCGTAAAATAAAATAGAAATAAAATTTGATTATGAACATTATCTCTTTTGTCAAGGGAGATGGAATATAAAGATTTGATGTGCTGGGTTATGAGCAGCCATTAATTAATAGTAAAATTGTGAGTAATTTGGGGATTCCATTTTTGATAGAATTTATATGAGAATAACAGCTATTTATGGATATGAGCTTCATAAAAAGAAATGAGGGAGTACAAAATTATCCAAATTTGGGAGAGGTCTTACACTGACTTCCCAGAATACTCTGCTCATGGATTTATATATATATATATAAACTTGAATTTTATCAGCATATAAATTGTGCTGCATGTATGGATGTGTATTAGGCATAGATGATATGGGAAAATAGTAAAGAAAATCTTGCTGATTTGAACTATTGTGAGTTTTAAAACGGAATGCATTGTGCATCTTAAACCAAGGGGCAGACATGAACGCGCTGTTACGTTATTTATACTCAGAACGCGCTGTTACGTGTACCTGCAACATATTTGTTAATCTCGCACACCTATATTGGCATACTGGTGTCAGTAGTACTCACTGGGTGCATAGAAATGGATGAGCAACAGTTAAGGGGGTGTAAAAAAAACACTTACTTGGATATTTTCTACAAAAGTAGGGGTTTCAATAAGTGGTACCATACACATGGGATTCATCAAATTAAGTTTTGGAGTTCAAACAAAGTCACTGGTTAACAGATGGGAATGGATAGTAAATAAATTCTTCGATGCTGGGTAAATGAAGTGAGATATTACAAAGACTTATTAGAGCTATTGTTCTTCCTTGCAGCAGTGGGAGAAAATTTAGATCCAACATAATGAATCTATAAATGAATGTGATAGGGATAATATCCTCAATTTGTACTAATTATTTGATTGTGGGTAAAGAAATTAATTAATCGTAGTGGATTGTTAACAAGCAGCCTGAAATGTCCTGAGAGTGTGCATCCATGTAATCAGAAATCCCAGATTTGTTTTTACAAACAACATTTTGGTAGAGATCTTATGTGGACGAATACTTGCTTGGTAGATAAAACGGTACTGCATGTTGGCAGCCACTTCAGTGGCCATTTAGGCTGAACAAATAGGGAAAAACTGTAATTGAATATGTAATTTACAGATGAGTATTTGGGAAGTAAAAAGGGAATTTATTGATTTGGGAGACATTTTTCGAAGGTTTATTAAAGTGTTGCAATATGACATTTGGCAAGGAAAATTATTGGATGGGAAAATTAGATCTGTTTATAAAATGAGTTTGTTGACCCATTGAAGTTAATTCTTTGAATTGTTGTTTAATTAGCATTTTGAGTTCAAATTGGAAATAATTTGGTAGAGCTTTGGTTAAAACCTTTGGTTGCAGTGTTTTGGAACAAATTGATAAACCGTAGGAGGTTGATAAGAATAGAAACAAATATGGACCTAAAATAGAAAGATTGTTATGATGATATGAATAAATACTGAGATTAAAAGATTAAATCAAGTGATGTTGCAAATGAAACAGTAGAATTAAGATAATGGCATAACGACAATGTTATGAGTTGTGTCAATTACAATATCAGTGAACTCATATCACCACGAGTGACACACTGTTAGGAAAAAGAGGGAAAAGAAAAAGTGGAGAGGAATTATGGTAATAATACATTATGTTTAATTTGTTGGTTTGAAAAAATTGTTGTTGGGAATTAGGTATTCCCGTTTGTGATTGTAATCATATACAATGCTATTCTTAGTTTAGTAATAAAATACATACCTGATTGAATATTATTTGTGTGACGCATATAAATGAATATAACTTTTGTGTTAAGGAAAAACAACAAATTGTTGAATGTGAAACTGTCGGAAGATATACATGATTATGCTGATTTCATGGTAAGATGTACCCTATCTGATCCAGTGTGTGCGGAAAGCAGATTCAGATGTGACTGAGCATAAGGATAAGACGAGATCACATTTTGGAGGGATTGCTAACGGAATTGGGAAGAAGTTCGAGAAAGAAAATTTGTGGCTAAAAAATGAAGTTAATCGTGGCATACACCCTCTTTCTCAAAGAATGATGAAGACATTCTCCCGTGTAACTTGGAGATGAATGCTTACCTTCACCAAGGAAATTTATGTGACCATTTGCCTGGATCACACTGCAACATATGAAAGAAAGGCGATCACTTACTCTTGTTCGAAGGCTTCGAACATTCACCACATCAGAAGTTGCAGGACAACGACATTTTACCTGCAACCTCTGTGAAATGCGGGGACATATGTTATTACTTCACCAACGTCCGGGGAACCAGCATGGAGCTGCAAAAAACGGCTGTGCCCTTGTCACAACAGCTGTGCACGATTCTGCTGGTTGCTCCTGGTAAGGACCATGAATGACCTGAACACCATGGTCCCAACATTGAGGAATTATGGTAATAATACATTATGTTTAATTTGTTGGTTTGAAAAAATTGTTGTTGGGAATTAGGTATTCCCGTTTGTGATTGTAATCATATACAATGCTATTCTTAGTTTAGTAATAAAATACATACCTGATTGAATATTATTTGTGTGACGCATATAAATGAATATAACTTTTGTGTTAAGGAAAAACAACAAATTGTTGAATGTGAAACTGTCGGAAGATATACATGATTATGCTGATTTCATGGTAAGATGTACCCTATCTGATCCAGTGTGTGCGGAAAGCAGATTCAGATGTGACTGAGCATAAGGATAAGACGAGATCACATTTTGGAGGGATTGCTAACGGAATTGGGAAGAAGTTCGAGAAAGAAAATTTGTGGCTAAAAAATGAAGTTAATCGTGGCATACACCCTCTTTCTCAAAGAATGATGAAGACATTCTCCCGTGTAACTTGGAGATGAATGCTTACCTTCACCAAGGAAATTTATGTGACCATTTGCCTGGATCACACTGCAACATATGAAAGAAAGGCGATCACTTACTCTTGTTCGAAGGCTTCGAACATTCACCACATCAGAAGTTGCAGGACAACGACATTTTACCTGCAACCTCTGTGAAATGCGGGGACATATGTTATTACTTCACCAACGTCCGGGGAACCAGCATGGAGCTGCAAAAAACGGCTGTGCCCTTGTCACAACAGCTGTGCACGATTCTGCTGGTTGCTCCTGGTAAGGACCATGAATGACCTGAACACCATGGTCCCAACATCATTGTGGATGCATCCGGCATCCCTGTTCCACATCTTGCTGGCCAATCAACGTCACACCAATACTTGCTGCCCACTCACAATGAGGGAGGAGGCAAGTCGACTACAACTGGGTGAAGGCCGTGTTCAGGAATTACTATGGTTTACAGCAAAAAGTGGCAAGAATGCTACAAGGAGAGCAGGGTCAGTCTATGACTCCGCAATGTTACCACAACAGCGAAATCCTACACGAAGTAGTGCAGGAGCTATGAAGACATTAGGAGAAAATGTTTCATACCAGGATTCAAACACAAGTGATCAGCCCTTCCTTTCAAACAAAGTCAACATTTGTGTGGAGGCAAACGTTTTTTGCCAGATGGTGCAGATGCTTTATAAAACTTGAAAATGAAGTGAAATTGTTGTATCTTGGTGATGGTGAAGTGTTGTTTTGAAAATATATTTGTGATGCAAATGCAATAGATTGAACGATATGGAAGGAGTCAATGACCAACGAAATGTTTTGTGATTCTTGCAGGATGACGGTGTATGCCCAAGGGAATTTGTTTACTTGTAGTGATTGATTGTTTACTTATATTGATGTTTAGATTAATGGTTAATATAAACAAAAACAAAAAGATGAGGGAATTGTGGAAGTGTAACTCAGTGTAACTTATTAATTGGCACTGGTAACTTATTAATTAAACTGGTAACGAAGCAGATACATTTTACATGCAAACTCTGTGAAAGACGAGTTTGTAAATGAGTGTCAGGAATGCGCCCGAACATGATAATCTCTTGTCCACCTGGTCACAGCCCCTGGCTGAAGCACCCCCCTATCGTTTGGTAAACAGAACTCACAACAGGAGGGGAGCGAGCTGATACCAGGACTTGGTACATGCATGACCTCGGGGCATTAGCGGAGAGGGGATTAAGTCCAGTTTGTCCATATAAACGAGAGCAAACGTGGAGTCGACAGGACTTGCTACGAGGAGCTCTGACCAACGGGAGTGGCGGAGGAACATCAGCCGAACGAGAAGGACCATGCGAAAAGAGTTAATCTCAGCCATTGAATTATGCGGTATTATTTGGTAAATGGAATGAAGTGAATAACCAGTTAATAAACCAGACCTTTTGTAAACCTGTGTCCGGTCATTGGAGTCTTGAGTCTCTCAGCTACAAATTCCCCTACACCGTCCATTCAAAACTTATTCCGAGGCAAGTAATTTTTTTGGTTTAAAATCTTTAGCCTAATCGGCAATCATAAAAGCAATTTTAGGGGGGGACCTGCTCAATTTTTTTGCGGGTTGTGCAGTCATCCATACGTCCAAAATTTGACGAGTTATTGTTTGCTTTGTACAATGCTCATGCGTCTTGTGGCATATTTGCTCAAATATTTCCCACCCCGGGATTTATGGCCAAATTGTAGTGATGGAAGATTTTGCACATTGGACAATCCCTATATATTTAACCTGGTGACAGCTATCGTTCCCAAAACATACAATATGAGAGTAGTGAACAGAGTAGTGATGAGTCTCACTTGTGAGGAGTGAACGGAGTAGTGATGAATCTCACTTGTGAGGAGTGAACGGAGTAGTGATGAGTTTCACTTGTGAGGAGTGAACGTAGTGGGATGAAGTGTTGGTCTGGTCAGAGTGTTGTATTACGGGCAGAGTTTTCTTACAGTCTGAATGTATGAATCATGTTCTGTACTGAATGTATGAACCAAGTTTTGTACTGAATGTTTACTGTGTTGGGGTGTTGGCCTCATCGTGTTCCTGGTGAAATTAAACAAGTTATGGTGAATACGACGTCTTATCTGTGCTTTTCCATATCTGTTCGACTAGACGAACCGTGCACACTGCAGGTATTTTAAAAAGTTTTTTCTCTGTTTAATTACGGCTTGGCGCAGTCGAAAATTAAGTGTTAATTAAGTCGCCAGCTATGAAACATATTAATCGATCAAGCAATATCCACCAGAGTTCTGGGCAAGGGTGTAGTAATAAATGAACGTTTCAATCTTACTAGATGCCGATGACGTTTTCCTTATGTCAGAGACAGAAGCTGACTTGCAGCTTGTTAAATCATTACAATGGAAATTGAATATAAATGTCGATAAAACTAAAGTTGTACACTATAGAAATATGGCAATACCACGTACAGAATTTGTTTTAAGTGTGTTAGACTAAATGTCGGCTGGAAGTCCGACACCGGAATTGCTCTCGGCACCCTTTAAAAAATATTGGATATGCCCACACTCCTTTCTAAAAGTTATTAAAATTCAGAGAACGACAGCATTGGTTTGTCTTACTTATAATGTTAGCTCTTATATGCAGTGTTGGCTTGTAATATGCATTGCCATACCACTTTTAATATCACCACACAGCTCTTTTTCACGGCAATAGCTGAGTTTTTGACAAAACAAATATCACCTGTATGTAATAATAAGATGAAATATGTGTAGTAAATTTTTTTTTAGCAGGTTTAGAATATATCACCCCATATCGCGAATGCACATGTATATCTAATCTGACACACTTAGACACAAAATGGCGTCCAAATTTGAGTTGACACAACTCTCTATATACAGGGACTCTAGTAAGTATTATAATGATTGTTTGGCTATGTAGTAAGTATTATAATGATTGATTGGTTGTGTTTTAAGTATGATGATGATTGATTGCTTGTGTAGTAATTATTATGATAATTGATTGGCTGTGTAGTAAGTTTTATGATGATTGATTGGCTGTGCAGTAAGTATTATGATGATTGATTGGCTGGATAGTATTATGATTGGCTGTGTAGTAAGTATTATAATGATTGATTGGTTGTGTAGTAAGTATTGTGATTATTGCTTTGTTGTGTAATGAGTATTATCATGATTGATTGAATGTGTAGTAAGCATTATAATGATTGATTGGCTGTGTAGTAAGTATTACGATGATTGATTGACTGTGTAGTAAGTAGTACGATGATTGATTGACTGTGTAGTAAGTATTAAGATGATTGATTGGTAGTGTAGTAAGTATTATAATGGATTGATTGGATGGGTTGTAATTATTTCGATTGATTGGTAGTGTAGTAAGAATTATGATGATTGATTGGTTGTGTAGAAAGTATTATGATGATTGATTTTCAGCACAGCATGATGATGATTTCATTTTAAAGGTTCTAATGAAATAGTTTGTCGCTAGTTTTAAGGTCACATTTGATTTCGACGAAATTGGTCTGACGTTGTGAGGCCTCGCTCTGTGATTCGCACACCTTGAATTGCTGATCCGCTACTGAAGGTGGAGGGAGGTTGTGTTTTCACACCTGCCTGGTTGTCTGTGAGCACGGTCTCTCAAAAAGTTGTGGACTGATTAATTACGACAAAATTGGTGGATGAGTGGGTGACGTGACAAGAACAGGCTGATTCGATTTGGGCTCAGGTTCGAATCCAGATCCGGCCCATCAGTGGGATACAAAAGGTAAACTGTTTACCTGGCGGAGGTATGCTCTCGACCCTGCGCCGTTCTCGTTGCTGTCTGCGGAACGGACTCACCTGTTGTCGATGTATCTGTCCCTCTTTCCATGAGGTGCTGTCGTTCCGCTGTTTTTGTCCGTGTCCGTACGTGGCACAGACAAAGCACAACAATGCCAGCTGCAGTAATGCCATGACGAGGATCGGACTCCCAGAGAGTAACAGAAACCAGGAGGGACTGACTTATATTTAGGAGAGATAAATAAATAAATACATGTAATGAAGAAGAAGGAGAAGGTGAGAGAAAAACGGATGTTTAAGCTGCAATAAGAGATTGGTTAAGAGGGGGACACAGATAAGGTAGTTTGTTTCTAACACTGGTTTGTGTAGAAACCTTGTGGCTTTGATTTTGCAACAAATTACACATTTTTACTCAAGGTTACTTAAACTTTGGTGTGGCAGAAAGAGAAGGCAAATTCTCTTCATTTATGTCGTTTTTTGGTATACATGGTCGAGGCTCATGGGAGAGAGAAAGGGCACACCAGAGGGGGAACCACCAATAGCAGAATAGAGGTATCAGTGAGGTCAGGAGAGGGGGAAAGGACACATGGGGTGAACAAGATGTATGTACAGTGTCTATAGAAAGTCTACACCCCCTTTCAAATTTTTCACCTTTTGTTCCCTTATAGCCTGGAAGTAAATTGCATTAAATCAGACTTTTCCACCTTTATTTACACATCGTAATCCTAAACTTCCAAGTGAAAAACAAATTCTACAAATTTCAGAAAATTAATGAGAAATACAAAACTAGACCGTCTTGGTCAGATGAGTGTTCACCCCCCTGAGTTAATACTTGGTGGAAGCCCGTTTGACAGCAATTACAGCTGTGAGTCTGTTGGGATAAGTCTCTACCAACCTTGCACCCCTTGATTTTTTTTTTGGGGGGGGGGGGGGGATAAAAGATCCAGGCTCGTTTAAGAGTTGGCACATCAAACACATTTTAGCACATAAAACACAAAAAACCAAAACGGACACGTAAAATAATAAAAGGAGGGGAATACAAGAAGGCGAGAGAGAGGGAAGCACACAAGCACAACAGTAGAGAACGGGGTTATCGGGAGATCTGTTCGAAGGGAGAGGGATGGGGGAGGGCGGGGGGGGGGGGGTTGATTGGGTAATATTTGCTCAATCTCCTGCACAAAACTATTCAACCTCAGTCAAGTTACGTGGGGAGCGTTGATAGACAGAAATCTTCAAGTCGTGCCACAGATTTTTGATTGGATTTCGCTCGTGCTCTGACTGGGCCACTCAAGGACATTTATCTTTTTGTTCCTTCGCCACCTAAGTGTCGCTTTGGCTGTGCGCTTCGGGTCGTTGTCATGCTGAAAGGTGAATTTCCGTCCCAATTTCAGCTTTCTTGCAGAAGGCATCAGGTTTTCCTGTAGGATTCTTCTGTATTTTGCTCCATACATTTTCCCTTCTATCCTGATATGTGCCACAGTCCCTGCTGATTAGAAACATCCCCATAACATGATGCTGCCACCACCATGCTTCACAGTGGGGATTGTGTTTTTTGGGTGATGTGCTGTGTTGGGTTTGCGCCAAACATAAAGTTTTGCATTTAGGCCAAAAAGTTCCATCTCGGTTTTGTCAGACCACAAAACTTTTCACCTCTTGGCTTCAGAATTTCTGGAGTGTTTTTTTTTACATACTTCAAATGGGACTAAATGTGGGCTTTTTTTTTTTAAGTAATGGCTTCCTTCTTGCTACCCTACCATACATGCCAGACTTGTGGAGTGCTTGGGAGATTGTTGTCACATTCACACAGTGACCAGTCTTTGCCACAAAGGTCTGCAGCTCTTTCAAAGTTGCCAAAGGCCTATTGGTGGCCTCTCTGATCAGTCTCCTCCTTGCTTGGTCATCCAGTTTGGAGAGACGGCCTGATCTAGGCAGGGTCTTCGTGGTACCGTATGTCGTCCACTTCTTAATGATTGCCTTGACTGTGCTCCAAGGGATATTCAAGGTATTTGCAAGGTTCTTATAGCAATCCCATAATCTGTACCTTTCCACAAATTTATCCCGGAGGTATTTTGAAAGCTTCTTGGTGCTCATGGTTGAGTCTTTGCTGTGAAATGCACTACGTAGCAGAGGAAACCTCCAGGAACAGCTGATTTTATTCTGAAATAATCAGAATCACTACAATTTAACACAAGTGGAGGCCAATTAAATTGGTGTGTGATTTTGAAGGTGATTGGTTACACCTGAGCTAATTTACATTTGCTAGTATAAGGGGGGTGGACACTTATCCAACCAAATTATGGGGAGTTAGGGGGAGAATGGTTTAACTGGGGTAGTAAATATCATAGTTTTGGATGGAGATGACCTGAGATGGTGGTGCCTCCTCATCGGATAAGGATGCAACATAACAAAAGGAACAGCAGAAAGACGGTGGAAACCCTAACATCAGGGCCGAGGGACAAAATAAACAGAGAACGCGGGTAAGAATGACGGGTAGGGGAACATGCAGGGGGAGGACAAGATGGATACAGGAGCAAACTCCGAGGAAGGGAAAAAACAGGGAAAACCAAGATAATCTAGTTTTGTATTTTTCATTAATTTTCTGAAATTTGTAGAATTTGTTTTTCACTTGGAAGTTTTGGATTACAATGTGTATATAAAGGTGTAAAAGACTGATTTAATGCAATTTACTAATAATGGAAAATATGGAAAATAAATAATAATGGAAAGGTTTGAACACAACAAGAAGAGGAAGGGGGAGAGAAGGGAAGAAACAGAAAATGGAGAACCAATCAACACCTAACAAACGAACAGGGGTGAGGGAGAGGAGGTAAAATCAAAATAACGTAGAAAAAATGGGGGGATGCTTTGGGAATGGGGTCCTTTGGTGTATAAGATATCACACTTCTATTTGAAGACAAAGTCGAGGCTCATAGAAGAGCGAGAACACCGATCGCATAAGGATGCAACATAACAAAAGGAACAGCAGAAAGACGGTGGAAACCCTAACATCAGGGCCGAGGGACAAAATAAACAGAGAACGCGGGTAAGAATGACGGGTAGGGGAACATGCAGGGGGAGGACAAGATAGATACAGGAGCAAACTCCGAGGAAGGGAAAAAACAGGGAAAAGTTTTTTGGATGGGGGGGGGGGGGGGGGAGGGAGGGAGTTAGGGGGAGAATGGTTTAACTGGGGCAGTAAATATCATGGTTTTGGATGGAGATGACCTGAGATGGTGGTGAACAGCTCTTTTGAAGACCTGGCGGGAACAACCATATGGAAGAGGATGTGGAATTGATTTCACACGCAGGAAAAATAGGAACAAATGAGAGATGAGCAGTGATCCTGGATTTAGGGATTTTTTTTAACAAGGGGTAGATGGTGGACCTCTTGCACTCTGCAGATACCTCGATGCACCCACAAGGCCTCCATCCAGAGCTGTATGGAGTACTACCCTCCTCTCTGGGCTAGCTCCCCTGCCTCCCCTGCCCAGCTTGACGCAGTAGAAACCCCAAGATTATTCAAGGTTATTGGAATCTCCCGCGATGAAGCTGAGTCGATTCGTCGATCACAACGTCATCGCAGACAGATCCCTGGTTTCTCCCTCTGCTACTGCTTCCTTTATGGTGTTTCCCCTTCTGCTCTTTCCATGGTTTGCCCCTGTCACCCCCAGGTATCTGCAGGGTTGCAAAAGGTCCACCATCTCATTCGTTCCTCTTTTTGCCACGTGTGGAATCGATTCCACATCCTCATCAATCTCCTTCTTCCCTCCAGGTCTTCAAAAGAGCTGTTCACCACCATCTCAGATCATCCGCAATCCAAAACCATGATCTTTTCTGCCCCAGTTAAACCACCCTCCCCCCCCCCCCCCCTTCCCTTAAAAATTTCCCCTGGGTTTTTCTTCCAGAGAGTTGAGTTTGTTCCTGTATCCATCTTGTCCTCTCCCTGCATGTTCCCCTACCCATCATTGTTACCGCGGTCTCTGTTTATTTTGTCCCTCAGCCCTGATGTTAGCGTTTCCCCTTATCCTGGTGTCGTACCTTTTGTTCTGTTCCATCCTTATCTTTTTGGTGTTTTCGCTCTTCCATGAACCTCTATGAACCTTCCCACCCCCAGGATTGTTAAAGTATAGAATTCAATAATTGTTGATCGGTTCCAACGACACGTCCCTCCATACCGGCCCAGCCACAACCACAACTCTTCTACCCGCCTCCAAATCTAAACTCTCCTACAAAATAGAAAATCATTCCAAACAGGAAACTTACTGTTTTTCAGGATGTCGTAATGGACACAAACACCAGACACAAATACCTAATGCAACGTGTTACAGTGGGTGATGTTATAGACACCGCAGAAAATGGCAATAAATTCCTGCATTAATTAATTTTTACGACATTTACAATCTACATTTTATTAAAATGTATTAATATTCCACCAAAGTCTCCTTTGTGTCAATTATATTAACCCCCACCAGCTCCGTCAATTATTCTCGTTCTACTCCTCCCCCCACTCCCAGCCACGGTAGTTCTCTCCCTCCCCCCCCCCTCCTCTAGCTTCCCCCCATCCAACACTAGCCCACCAACTCTCCTCCCCTCCACCCTTCCCGAGCTTTCCCACATCCAACCCTAGCCCACCAACTCTCCTCCCCACCCACCCTTCCCGAGCTTTCCCCCATCCACCCCTAGCCCACCAACTCTCCTCCCCCCCACCCTTCCCGAGCTTTCCCCCATCCACCCCTAGCCCACCAACTCTCCTCCCCCCACCCTTCCCGAGCTTTCCCCCATCCACCCAGAGCCCACCAACTCTCCTCCCCCCACCCTTCCCTAGCTTCCCGCCATCCATCCCAAGCCCACCAACTCTCCTCCCCTCCACCCTTCCATTGCTTCCCCCATCCACCCCAAGCCCACCAACTCTCCTCCCCCCCCCACCCTTCCATTGCTTCCCCCCATCCACCCCTAGCCCACCAACTCTACTCCCCCTCATCCTTCCCTAGCTTCCCCCCATCCACCCTTAGCCCACCAACTCTCCGACCCCCCTCCCTTCTCAATACCCCACCGCCATCCCCTCCCCCGCGAACAATATGCGTTTGCACGTGCACGCACACTGGATCAATGGGAAAAATGGCAATGGAGGAACAATGGGGAAATCTGAGACAAACACATCGCACATGAGTGAATGAGTGACGGAAACGGAAAAGGGCAGAAGGGGATCAACAAGAGTAGAAGAGAGCGGAGGTGGGTATGGGGAAAAGGATGAGGTGATGATGGGCAGCACTCTCAATTTCATTTTTTTTAACCAAACCCTGAGTTCAGATATCCACCTTGTATCGGAAAGGCAATGGCAAACCCTTTACTGTAATCTTTGCCAAGAAACTCCTTGAGCAACATGGAACCTGCACACGGAAACTAGATATAGAAATTGATGGTTAATGGGAGTGTACATACATGATGGGCCAAATGTCCACCTACATGATGGGATGGGCCAAATGTCCACCTACATGATGGGTCAAATGTCCACCTACATGATGGGCCAAATGTCCACCTACATGATGGGCCAAATGTCCACCTACATGATGGGCCAAATGTCCACATACATGATGGGCCAAATGTCCACCTACATGATGGGCCAAATGTCCACCCGTATCTGCTTCTGGGTGCACAAGTCACGTCACATTTGAAGGAGAAGTTGATAAAGCGATTGTAAACATCGTCATCTGAACCTGGTTTGTGTCTCCGATGGAGGTTCTTGGTTATTCTCTCGGGATTTCCTGCAGAGCTCGAACATCGTCACCTCGCTGTGTGTAATTCCGCAGATCTTTTCCCTGTCAAAACGACTTCATGTGTTGAAAAAAAGGATTGTTTGGGTACATGTGTTGTTTATTGATAGAGGAGTGCACAAGATTACAGAAATGAAGAAGATAAAAGATGGAGGAAAAGCAACAGGTGGACCTCGAGCGGGGATGATATCCACCATGGATCACTAAAGGGTTTGGATGAAGAACAACACCACAGAGGTCCCATTACCCCATGTAAAGGAAGAATGAGGACAATCTTTGCCTTTTCAAAAATGGTTGAGAAGATTTGCTAGATCGTGATATCTTCTCTTCTGTATCTTCCAAACACAGTTGTCGCTCCTGGTCGACGGGCACAATACCCACAACAAGCCTTACGTTTCCAACTTGGGAAACACCTTTTACAACAACTCTTATGTCCTCATCTTTGGTACTTTCCCCCACCCATTCCATCCTGGTCGACGGGCACAATTTACACAACAACCATGACGTTTCCAACTTGGGAAACAATGTTTACAACAACTCCTATGTCCCCGTCCTCGGCCCCATCCCCAAGCCTTTTTTTTTCTACTTCCGGAGTCGAAACGGTCGGTCCATTTCGCGCGTCGTCTCAATCTTCCTTTTCCCAAATTCCCTTCACTCGATGTCTGCACCAGGAAAGGGAAAAGGGCATATAAGACACAGTATAGGGTATACCACATGGGACCAAGTGAAGGGCCAAGGAACCACAACCTGCACTTTATAATCAGCAGCAACACTGTTGTTACTGGACCATCATTTTCATGTAAATGAATTCCTGAACTTGAGAAACGAATGGTTTGCATTGTACCAGCATACAGTTGTGGAGTTCTCGCGAGATCTTTGTCAGCGAGTCACGTCTTTTCGAAGCTATCACGCTCTCACGTTTTCGAAGTGAAGTAATTGTTCACAATTGTGTTTTTGTCGAAACTGTATTTATCTTTCGGTGTGTGTACCTACAGTGTGTCCTTAGGAAGATTCTCGGTGTTAATTTTTCATACCTGTATAGAAAATCGTCGGTTAATTCGTGTCACGTCTTTTGAGGCCTTGGAGGCTACCGTGTCCTACCTTGAGGCTTTGTTTTTCTCTCAGCGGTCTGTCGATTGTGCCCCAATTACTTTCGTTCTGTTTGTCCCAGTCTTTTCACCCCATACGTCCTTGTTTAAAATTTCAACTAAAAAATAAAAAATAAAAAATTTTTCCCTTCTTTATTCGTATTCGTTGTTCTTATTTGTTTATTCGTTGTTCTTATTCGTTCGTTCGTTCTTCAATCATGTGTTTCACCTCCATTTCCCCACATAGTTTTCACTGTTAAATTTTAAAATGTTTAAACTTTCCCCTGAAGTACTGTATTCTGTCATATATTATAACACCTTTTTCTTCTTCTTCTTTAAAACGGTGTTTTCGACTTGCTCACCAAATCTATTCATTCCAAAAAAAAAATTCCATCTCTTACCGTTCCTCTTTCCTACATTCCCTAAACTCACCTGCACTCCATTCCCCCTCCAGCGTCCTCAAACATATTTTTGACTCGAAGGTCACAAGAAACTCATTTTGCAATAAATGTTCGTTTCCCATTAATTGTACACTTTCTAAAATCCAATCTCACCCCTCCCCTCCTAATCTTCCCCATCACCCCTCCCCTCCAAAACTTCCCCATCACCCCTCCCCTCCAATTCTCCCCCCTTGCCCCTCCCCTCCAAATCTTCCCCATCACCCATCTCTTTCAAATCTTCCCCCTTGCTCCTCCCCTCCAAATCTTCCTCATCACCCATCCCTTTAAAATCTTCCCCCTTGCTCCTTCCCTCCAAATCCTCCCCATCACCCATCCCGTTCAAATCTCTGCCCTTGCCCCTTCCCTCCTAAACTCCCCCCACACCCCTCCCCTCCTAGACTCCCCCATCTCCCATCCCTTTCAAATCCCCCCCTTGTCCCTTCCCTCCTAACCTCCCCCGTCGCCCCTCCACTTCAAATCTCCCCACCCTCATTTCTTCTCCATTTCCCCCCTCTCACCCCTCCTCCTCAAAGCGACCTCCCCGCTTCTTCCCCCTTCCAACTCTCACCTCCATCTCCCCCAACCTTCTGCCTCACTCTTCCCCCTCCTCAAATAACACCTCACTGTGCCTCACCCAATCACCATCAAACCTTTTGTCCGCCCCATCCTTCCCTTTCTCCAAGCTATTCTGAAATCTCTGACACACCTTCAACAGCTCTCCCTACCTCTTCCTCCTCTTCCACATCTGACCTTACCCCCCACCCCCCCCTGTTCTGTATCCGATGCTCCCCCTTCCGCTTAATTAACGGTATGGACCTCAAACATCCGGGGCCTTAGCTCAAACTTGACTGATCTCTCCATACAGGTTGCTTCTGACAAACCAGACGTGATCTGCTTAACAAAAACTTTCCTCCTTCATGATGTCTCTGATTCCTTAGTATCTCTCCCAGGTTACTCCCTCCTCCGGTATGATAGACCTGAGCCTCGTCCTGGAGGTGGGGTTGTTATCTTTATAAAAAACTCTCTTCCTCACTCGCCCTGCACTGCCCTCTCTCCACCTCACCCCCAGGAATACCTCTGGCTACGGCTTCCCCTTCGCTCCGACCTTTTGTTCATATGTGTGTTGTCCCGTCCACTAAACAATGATGACTCCATCTACATATCGCTGTCTGATAATATGGACCAACTTATATCTACTCATCCCAACTCCCTCTTCCTCATATGTGGTGATTTCAATTGTCACAATGCCAATTGGCTGGTAGTGGGTACCTCTATCACCAGCCATGGCTCCTCAGCAAAGGACTTCTGCGAGTCACTGGGACTGACACAATCTGTCAATTTCCCGACCCGGATCTCAGTCAACGGAGCATCTTCTCTTCTGGACTTGGTTATGACTAACTTCCCTGAAAATGCCTGCTGCTCTTCTTCTGCTCCAATCGGCTCATCTGATCATGTGCTTGTTAAAGTGGACATCTCTCTGACCATTCTCAGGGAGCCTCCTCAGCGTCAACGAGTCTGGCATTTCACTCAGGCCAACTGGCACGGTCTTCAAGCAGCCATCAATCATCTGGACTGGTCTCCCATCTCGACCGCCTCTGACATCAACTCATCCTGGGAATCCTGGGAACCCAGAAACAACTTGACTTCGTCTCCTCAAAAGCAAATTCAACGGAAGGAAATCTCATTTCCTTTCACAAAGCCCCAAACAAGTGTGCGTCCACCCTCAGGAGAGCCAGGAAACAATATCTCTCCGTTCTCAAGACCGAACTCTCTTATCTGTCTCCCTCTTCCAAATCCTGGTGGCATCTGGTAAAATCTGTTCCTGGTGTTTGTTCCCCCTCCATCCCCTCCCTTACCTCAAACGGATACACAGCTGACTCCGCACGTAAAAAAGCTGAATTCCCGAACTCTGTGGTTGCCTCTAAATCTTGTGTCCCAAACCCATCCCTCTCAGTACCCACCATACCCAGTCGTACCCAGCTACTCCTGGACTCTGTGTCCTTTCCTCCTGACAAGGTGGAAAAGTTTCTGTCAACCCTCGACTCTGATTCTGCAACTGGACCTGACGGCATCAGCCCACGGGTCCTAAAATCCTGTTCTTCCGCTCTTTCACTCCCTCTCTCTGTTCTCTTCACCCTCTCTTTTGCTCAAGGTCATCTGCCATCTGCTTGGAAATCAGCCAACATCACCGCGTTACACACACACACACAAAAAAAGTCATGGAATCCATCATTGCTTCGGATATGAAATCTTTCCTCTTCTCCAATGGCTTGATCTCTGATCATCAATTTGGTTTCAGACCAGGTCACTCTACTCTGGACATGCTGCTTCTGCTGTCTCAACAATGGATGGAGGTCCTCAATGCCAAACAGGAAATTAGAGCTGTCTCCCTCGACATATCACGTGCCTTCGATACGGTCTGGCACCCCGCTCTGCTCACCAAACTCTCCTCCTTTGGTATCCATGGAAATCTCCACGCATGGCTGGCGGACTTCCTCTCTAGTCGCAGTCAACGTGTGGCCCTGAATGGGTTTCTCTCATCTCCTCTTCCTGTTCAGGCTGGAGTCCCCCAAGGCAGTGTTCTGGGCCCTGTGCTTTCTCTTGTCTTCATCAATGATCTCTCTGACTCTTGAAAATTCTCTCTATCTCTTTGCTGATGACTCCACTCTCTGCCGCTCCATTCCTCATCCCTCAGATCGGCAGTCTGCAGCCTCCTCACTCTCTGCAGATCTGGACAAAATCACAGACTGGGCAAACAAGTGGAACATGTCTTTCAATCCTGACAAATCTCACACTCTTACGATGTCTCTCCGAAAAGACCGACTGGACAACCCTCCCATCCAGTTTCTGAATAATCCTCTCCAAGAAGTTCTGTCACTCAAGCTTTTGGGTCTCACTATCTGCTATGATCTTTCCTGGGAAAAACACATTTCCAAGCTGGCCTCCAAAGCCAGTTGCCGACTGGGCATCCTCCGTCGTGCCAAGTCCTTCCTTGGCACAACTGAGCTCCTCACCACATACAAGGCTTTCATCTGCATCTCAATGGAGTACTGCTATCCCCTCTGGGCTGGTGCTCCTGCCCCACACCTAGCTCGTCTTCACGCTGTTGAAACCAAAGCGTTCAGAATCATTGGAATCTCCCGCGATTAAGCTATCTCCGAGGGCCTTTCACTTACTCACCGCAGGCAGGTTGGTGGTCTTTCCGTTTTCTACCGATTCCTCTCCGGCCTTGCTCCCCCAGCTCTCTCTGGGATCTGTCCCCCAAATATTCCTACAGGTTGCACAAGATCTGCCTGCAACCCTCTTATGGTTAAACTGCCAAAATCAAGACTCTCTGCTCACCTTCACTCCTTCATTCCTCTTTTATCCCGCCTCTGGAACAAACTCCCTCACTCTCTTCAATCCCACTCCACCCTCCAGGTCTTTAAAACAGCTGTTCACCACCATCTCTTATCTTCCCCCATCCAAAATCTTGATCTTTTCTTTTCTACCCCCGCTAATTTCACCCCAAATCCACTTTTTGAAATACCAACTTCTTTCCTGGAAGTCCTTGGTGTCCTTTTGTTTTATACTTCTCCCACCCCGCTCCCCCTTCCCACGCCTCCTCCCCCCAAGCCCTCTCCCTCCCACACATCTCCCTTCTCTCAAATGTTGTGTTTGTGTGCTTCACCTTCTCTCCCCATCTTGTCTACCGCTCCCTCTTTTTTATATATTTTGTTTATCTGTTTGATTTTTTTTTTTGTGATAAATGTTAGCTCTTTCACGAGCCTCGATTCTGTCTACAAAAAAAAAAAAATACACATCCACAGGTGTACATGCCGGCAGGTGCCCCTGGCAGTAGATCCACACACATGCCTGTGCACACCACCATTTTGAAACACCACATATGTTCATGGAAAACTTGATCCTGTGTAATCCATAGGACCAAACATTGTGTGTTATTCCACGCACACTCATGACTGTGAAATGTTTCCATGAATATTTCCCAAAACAAACAAGTTTGTGAAATCATGTTCAAGATTAAGATCCATCAGGAAAACACCACAAAGGGATACCTACTGCACTTGGCAGGTAAGAGTGACCGTGGATGGTGCTGCTTGGATTGGCAAGGTTTGTTATCTGAAGAATACACAAACAAATGGCAGATTAATATAAAGTGTTACTAAAGACAAAGTTTGTTATAATAACACAACGTGATCCCAAGTACCTGATTTTAACCACGTGTAGTTCACACAATCGTGATTCAAATATAACTTGTGTTTTTATCAATGGCAGAGTAATGATTCTTCATTCATCATCTTTGAACCGATTTGTCATTATCGTGTTGGAAACAAATACTCATAATCACGTGGTGCTTGCTTCAACACACGAGCTGAAAATCTAGATGGTGGTAAATGAGATCTCAAAGATGGTGGAACAGCTGATGATGAGATTTCCCATCACATGTTGGTATGTTCGTGTTCCCCTGTCAAGCCCTGCCACGCGGTGCGGAGAAACCCGGGTTCAAATCCCAAATACCATGTGTTTGTACATTCTCTGATGATGTCCTTGTAATTCACGTGACGTACATTGATGTCTGCTGATGTGTTTGTCCTGCATGTGATGTCTGTAGGAGCTAATCCACGAGACATACAGTCGTGGCTGAAAATATTGGCACCGTTGCACCTTTTTCCAAATAATTCACCATTTCTTCCTGAAAATGGTTGAAATTAAAAAAATATTTTGGTGTCCACATATGTATTTCATCTGTTTGCAGTGGAGCAAAACAAAAAAAAGCTGAGAAAATTACTAAATCTTAGCTTATTCCACACAGAAATCCTAAAATCGCCCGGACAATATTATTGGCATCTTTTAGAAGTTGTTCGAAATAATTAGATTTCAAGCAGGCGATTCTCCTTTACTTTGGAATTGAACTCATCTGTGGTGAGATACAGATGCCTGGGATATAAATATCACTCATTCAACCAGTTTGAATAGAGAAAAGGAGTCATTCTGCTGTTTTGTGTCACTGTGTGTACCGCAATGAGCATGGAGAAAAGAAAGAAAACCAGATAATTGTCTGAGGAGGCCAGCCACAAGATTGTAGCCATGCATGGACAATCTCAAGACTACAAATCCATCTCCAGAGACCTTGATGTTCCTGTGTCCACCAGACGCAATGTTATCAGGAAGTTTAAGGCCCATGGCACTGTGGCCAACCTCCCTGGACGTGACCGCAAGAGAAAACATAATTGAAGATTGCAGCGAAGGATTGATTGAATGGTGGAGAAAGCACCTCGATCAACTGCCAAATACAGTAGATTCAAGCTGACGTTCAGACACAAGGTACGACAGTTTCAAATCACACCATCCGCCGCCAACTCATTGAAAGGAGGTTCTATGGTAGGAGACCCAGGAGGACCCCACTGCTGAGAGAGAGACATAAGAAAGCTGAACTGGAGTTTTCCAAAACACACCTGAACAAGCCAAATTCCTTCTGTGAGAATGTCCTGTGGACAGATGAGACAAATTAGAGCTTTTTGGTAAAGCACATCATCTCTATGTTTACAGAAAACAAAATGAAGCCTTCAAAGAAAAGAACACCTTCCCTACAGTCAAACATTGAGGAGGTTCAGTGATGTTTTGGGGTTGCTGTGCTGCCTCTGGCACTGGGTGCCTTGAATGTGTGCATGACATCATGAAATCAGGAGATTACCAAGGCATTTTGTAGCAGCAACGAGTCCAGATCTAAATCCCATTGAACACCTGTGGGGAGATCTGAAAACAGCAGTTGGGAGAAGGCACCCTTCAAATCTGGAAAAACTGGAGCAGTTTGCACAAGAAGAGTGGGCCACAGTGCTAGTAGAGAGGTGCAGGAAGCTCATTCATGGCTATAGGAAGCGCTTGACTGCAGTTATTTTGTCCAAATTCTGTGCTACCAAATATTAAGTCTCGGGTGTCAATAATTTTGTCAATGCCATTTATTTTTGTTTTCTGATTTAAAAGGATATATTAAGTTCTGAATCAAAAACAAAGGTTCTGTAATATTAACAGTGGAAGTGGGGAAGTTGTGGAGACAAAATACTTTTGTGAATTTCAACTTATTTTTCTTTGTTATTTAAGTTATTTCTTATCTTCTGGAGTTATTTGAAAAAAATCGCAAGGGTGCCAATATTTTTGGCCACGACTGGACATCAATCTTACTATATAATTCACCAAATGTCTGTCTGTCTGTTCCTAGGTACCACAAAAACGGCTGAACCGATCGCAACGAAATTTTGGGTGGGTAATCCTGGGACCCCTGGAGTAAAATAGGCTATATTGTTTTTCCAATTTTTCCAATTTCCAATTTTTCCAATTTTCCACTTTTTCCAAACACGATGGAATAATATTTATCGATATGAACAGTGATGTGGCTTTATTGAAATTCTACAAATACTGTTTAGATTTTGATGATTTGCGTGTGACACGATTTCATGGATGTTTATATAAATCGTTTAAAATAAAAAAGCCTTAAATTTCTGATATTTTGCCTTTTCATTTGGGCCTCCCAATTGAAGCCCCGCCCGTAGGGCAGGTACCGTTGCTAGTATAAAAAATACACCAATCATGGAAACTTACAACTGATTGGCTGAAGGTGTGATGATGATGATCGATTTACTGTGCGAGTATGTACTGTGCGAGAACGGATTGATTACAGTGTGATGATTGATTGGCTGTTCAGTGTGATGATTAATTGGCTGTACAGTGTGATTCATTGGCTGTATTATAAGTATTATGATGATTGATTGGTTATGTCATAAGTATGATGATTGATTGGCTGTGTATTAAGTATTATGATAGATTAGCTGCATAGTAAGTATTATGATGATTGATTTGCAGCACAGCGTGATGATTGATTGGTTATGTGGTAAGTATTATGATGATTGCCTGTATTATAACTATTATGATGATTGATGGGTTGTGTATTAAGTATTATGTTTGATTGGTTGTGCATTAAGTATTATGATGATAGATTAGCTGCATAGTAAGTATTATGATGATTGATTTGCAGCACAGCATGATGATTTATTGGTTATGTAACAAGTATTATGATTGATTGGCTGTATTATAAATATTATGATGATTGATTGGTGATGTCGTAAGTATGATGATTGATTGGTTGTGCATTATGTATTATGATGATTGATTTGCAGCACAGCATGATGATTTATTGGTTATGTAACAAGTATTATGATTGATTGGCTGTATTATAAATATTATGATGATTGATTGGTGATGTCGTAAGTATGATGATTGATTGGTTGTGCATTAAATATTATGATGATAGATTGGCTGCATAGTAAGTATTATGATGATTGATTTGCAGCACAGCATGATGATTTATTGGTTATGTAACAAGTATTATGATTGATTGGCTGTATTATAAATATTATGATGATTGATTGGTGATGTCGTAAGTATGATGATTGATTGGTTGTGCATTATGTATTATGATGATAGATGGGCTGTATAGTAAGTATTATGATGATTGTTTTTCAGCACAACGTGATGATTGATTGGTTATGTAGCAAGTATTATGATTGATTGGCTGTATTATAAGTATTATGATGATTGATTGGTTATGTAGTAAGTATTATGATGATTTATTTGCAGCACAGCATGATGATTGATTGGTTGTGTAGTAAGGATTATTATGATTGGCTGTGTGGAAAGTATTATGATTATTAGTTGGCCTTATGGTAAGTATTATGATTGATTGTCTGTGTGGTAATTATTATAATGATTGATTAGCTGTGTAATAAGTACTATGATGATTGATTGACTGTATAATATGATTGGCTGTGTAGTAAGTATTACGATGATTGATTGGACGTATATTAAGTATTATGATTGATTGGTTGTGTGGTAAGTATTATAATGATTGATTAGCTGTGTAATAAGTACTATGATGATTGATTGACTGTATAATATGATTGGCTGTGTAGTAAGTATTATGATGATTGATTGACTGTATAATATGATTAGCTGTGTAATAAGTACTATGATGATTGATTGACTGTATAATATGATTGGCTGTGTAGTAAGTATTACGATGATTGATTGGATGTATCGTAAGTATTATGATTGATTGGTTGTGTGGTAAGTATTATAATGATTGATGAGCTGTGTAATAAGTACTATGATGATTGATTGACTGTATAATATGATTGGCTGTGTAGTAAGTATTACGATGATTGATTGGACGTATATTAAGTATTATGATTGATTGGTTGTGTGGTAAGTATTATAATGATTGATTAGCTGTGTAATAAGTACTATGATGATTGATTGACTGTATAATATGATTGGCTGTGTAGTAAGTATTATGATGATTGATTGACTGTATAATATGATTAGCTGTGTAATAAGTACTATGATGATTGATTGACTGTATAATATGATTGGCTGTGTAGTAAGTATTACGATGATTGATTGGATGTATCGTAAGTATTATGATTGATTGGTTGTGTGGTAAGTATTATAATGATTGATGAGCTGTGTAATAAGTACTATGATGATTGATTGACTGTATAATATGATTGGCTGTGTAGTAAGTATTATGATGATTGATTGGACGTATAGTAAGTATTATGATTGATTGGCTGTGTGGTAAGTATTATAATGATTGATTAGCTGTGTAATAAGTATTATGATGATTGATTGACTGTATAATATGATTGGCTGTGTAGTAAGTATTATGATGATTGATTGGACGTATAGTAGGTATTATGATTGATTAGCTGTGTAACAAGTATTATGATGATTGATTGGCTCCGTAGTAAGTATTATGATGATTGATTGGCTGTACAATATTATTGGCTATGTAGTAAGTATTATGATGATTTATTGGCTGTATGATATGATTGGCTGTGTAATAAGTATTATGATGATTGATTGGCTGTATAATATGATTGGCTGCATAGTAAGTTTTATGATGATTGATTGGCTGTATAATACGATAGGCTGTGTAATAAATATTGTGATGATTGATTGGCTGTATAATATGATTGGCTGTGTAGTCAGGATTATTATGATTGATTGGCTGTGTATTAAATATTATGATGATTGATTGGCTGTGTAATACGTATTATGATGATTGACTATTATATGATTGGCTGTGTAGTAAGTGCAATTTCGACGAAACTGGTCTGACGTAATGATGCCTCGGTCTGTGATTCGCACACCTTGAATTGCTGTCTGCGGAACGGACTCACCCGTTGTCGATGTATCGGTTCTTCTTCCCATGAGGTGCTGTCGTTCCGATGTTTTTGTCCATGTCCGAACGTGGCACAGACAAAGCACAACAATGCCAGCTGCAGTAATGCCATGACGAGGATCGGACTCCCAGAGAGCAACAGAATTCAGGAGGGACTGACTTATATTTAAGAGAGATAAATAAATAAATAAATGTGATGAAGAAGAAGAACGTGAGAGAAAAACGGATGTTTAAGCTGCAATAAGAGATTGGTTAAGAGGGGGACACAGATAAGGTAGTTTGTTTCTAACAATGGTTTATGAAGAAACCTTGTGGCTTTGATTTTGCAACAAATTACACATTTTTACTCAACGTTACTTAAACTTTGGTGTGGCAGAAAGAGAAGGCAAATTCTCTTCATTTATGTCCTTTTTTGATATACATGGTCGAGGCTCATGGAAGAGAGAAAGGGCACACTGGAGGGGGAACCACCAATAGCACGGTCGAGGTAAGAATGAGGTCAGGAGAGGGGGAGAAGGAAACATGGGGTGAACAAGATGTATGTACTGTGTCTATAGAAAGTCTACACCCCCTTTCAAAATTTTCACCTTTTGTTACCTTATAGCCTGGAATTAAATTGCATTAAAACAGACTTTTCCACCTTTATTTACACATCGTAACCACAACTTCCAAGTGAAAAACAAATTCTACAAATTTCAGAAAATTACCTTAAAATACAAAACGAGAATATCTTGGTTGGATAAGTGGAAGGAGTAGCAGAGAGAGAGAGAGAGAGAGATAGACCACCGACCTGTTTGTGATGACGTAGTGATAGACCCATAGACTTAGCATCATTGTGGGAGATTGCAATAATCTTGGGGTTTCCACAGGGTCGATCTGAGGCAGGGGAGCCATCCCAGAGATGAGGGCAGTACTCCATCAAGCTGTGGATTAAGGCCCTGTAGGTGGATCGGAGTTCAGGTGTGCCAAGGAAAGACTTTGTATGATGGAGCATGTCCAATCTGCGGCTGGCTTTGAAGGCCAACTTTGAAATGTGGTTTGCCTAAGAAAGATAATGGGTGAAAGTGACACTCAGGAATTTGAATGACTAAACGTTCTGAAGGGGATTGATAGGAAAGTAGATGCGAGGGTTTACCAAACAGTTCTTTTGGAGAGAGAGAGATTTATTGATCAGAATTGAAAGACATATTATTCCAAGTGTTTGACCTGTAGCCGAGGAGGCCAAAAATTCATTTCATTCCACACCCACTACATCTGAAGTCTGATTTCACAAAGTACAAGAAGAGTCTTCCTGGAACAACCCCAAGAAGTATGTAGGGTCAAATTGTGGAATCAGTTTTATCTGGAAGCCATTTTGTTGGCAGAGAAGGTGTGTGACAGGTTAACTCAGATTGGGGTAGAGGAAACGTAATGGCCTATGTCTTTACTATTCTCCAACCGATTGTGATGATTTAGGTAGAGTTGGAGTAGTTCATGACAGAAATATGTGGTGGTTCTTCTTGAATGAGGTGAATTGCACTTCAAGTTCTGCCACCTTTCTGGTCATACTGTTGGAACCCATCTGTGGATCAGTCCCATCGGCCGATGGGTCTGACCCGTTTGGCGACCCATCTGTGGATGCACGAGAAATGACAATGCAGACCCATCAGCCGATGGGTCTGCGCCATCTGCGGATGTGTTGTTCACCTTGAAGGAATGTGTATGCATCAATGGTGGATGAGTTAACCTAACCCTAACCCTAACCCTAACCCTAACCTAACCCTAACCCTAACAACCCTAACCCTAACCCTAACCCTAACCCTAACAACCCTAACCCTAACAACCCTAACCCTAACCCTAACCCTAACCCTAACCCTAACCCTAATTGAAGATTGAATAAAAAAAGATTGAATAATAATGATTGAAGAGCACCATTCTGTCAACACATTCCTTCAAGGTGAACAACACATCCGCAGATGGCGCAGACCCATCGGCCGATGGGTCTGCATTGTCATTTCTCGTGCATCCACAGATGGGTCGCCAAACGGGTCAGACCCATCGGCCGATGGGACCGATCCACAGATGGGTTCCAACAATACCATTGGTGTCCTTTTTTATTGTTGTTCCCTGCGACCTGAACGAAGGCACTAGGGGAGATATCAGAAGGGATCGCGGCACCAGACAGCTCAGATTTAGCCAGGATGTACTTTGCATGGCTCGTACCAATGGCTTCCGCTTCCACTTCATCGTAGGAGACGCCATGACCAATTATGTTCATCAAAATGAAAAGCTACTTTTAACCTGTCATATGGCGGATTGATATTGCTAGACTGACATGTTTAGGCATCTTTGTTTGTGCGTGGGATGTGGACGCAACGTCGTCTTGGGCCAACATCAGAATTCATCTTTTGTCCGCCTCATTGCTGCATTCTGGAGAAGTGAGTCGTGTCCTCCCTCTTTTTTGGAGTTTGCAATGATCCAGCACAAAATCCAGTGGAAACGTAAGCAGCCACCAGCGTCAGATCATCGACACTCGAGTGCCTAACCGAATAACATTGACACTTGCTGATTTCAGTAATTTTCAGTTTTGCCGTTTGGTACAATAAATGTCTTCTGTTATGTCGGTGTGGTAGTGATATGTAGAGTCAGGTAGATTTGTGTAGGTAACATGCTCCGACTGTCGTGAAGAAGAAGAACCACCACCATGTAATAAGTAGAGGACCTGTTTCGCCCGAATGTCTGGTGAAGTTGTATATTTGTGCCCGGCACGAGGTGGCGGGGCATGTTATTTAGCTCACGGATTAGGTTAAGTAATTCCCTGCTTGTCATTCCCGATGTGATTGATCCTTTGTCCCTTATGGCACCGCAATAGACTCTCATGAGAAAGTGCCCATTAAACGTCACTTGATAATAAAACATACCGGAAGCTAGGCATCAAGCACTCGGGATGACAACCCTGACTTGGCAGGCACACATAGCTTGGGCAGGCCGAGAACACGCCCCGAGGAGCCGTGATTGGCCAGGGCTCTTGATTGACAAGGAAGGCCGGAGTAAGAAGGGACTGGCTGTTTGGTGGAGGGAAGGCCAAGGAGGACGCATGTCGGGTATTGGAGGAGAAGCACCGATGATGTCAGGGCCAGGATGTAAAAAGAACGTCTGACTGGCATTTTCCCTCTTGTTCTCTTGCCTGCTCTTCCTTTTGCTCTCTTTCCATCTCTTCCTCTTGCTCTCTTGCCTTCTCTTCCTCTTGTTCTCTTGCTTTCTCTTCCTCTTGCTCTCTTGCCTTCTGGCGCCTGCCTACCCTTGTGCGCTGATGAACCCTCTTGCATTCTTGTTCTTCTCTTCTCCCTCCTCCCATGCTGGATGTGAAAAGAAACGGTTGAGCGCTGACGAGCGCCCTTGTCCTTGTCTGCAAGGCCTTGTTGAGCCCTTGTCTGCACTTCTGGACCTCGGTGCGGACGGTAGTGTGCCGAGACCTTGCTGGGGATTGTGAGGAGGCCGAGTTGCAAACGAAGAGTTGGGAACGAGGAACGGTGCGACAACCCCTGTTCGCTTCGTGCTCGACGGGGCCAGGAGTGAGAGGACGCTCGGTGTAGTCCGGGAGCCGTGGGGTCGAACCTGGTTTTGTTGGATAAAGTTTTCTTCTCTGCTGTTTCTTGTAGCCTGGCGGTAGCTCAATAAGATTCAGGAGGGTGCCTGGTGAGATCCCTTGGGCAACTCAAGATATTAACCCCCTCATGCCCTATGCGCCCAAATCATGAAAAAATGGGAACTTTCCATAATTTCATGGTGAATACTCACATCAAATGCATCAAATTTGCTGTCTCTGATATTTATTCACACAGTACTTAATGTACAATCAAATATGATTCAAATTTGAAACAATTAACCCTTTTCTAGCTGTTCCAAATCAGTGAATTTCCACAATTCTGATTACACGCTTTATAAATCGACATTTTGTAGACCAGAGTAAATGAAGAGAGAAATCTACAGAATAATGTCACAGTGACTATGAGGAATTTTGAACCCTTCTTAACCCTTATCTACCAACCCACAATAAACATGTATCAAATCATGGTTATGTACTACAGGGTGGCCCAAAACGTGTCCCTGTCCAAAATTTGAAACGAGCAAGGCCAAGTTCTGAAACCTACTGACAGATTGTATTGTGCTGTTTCATGTCCTACAATACATTGTAGAATTAGAAACACTGGCATTCTGATAATGGCCTAGTTCAGGCTACTTGGGTCTTGAGCATCCTATCCTGAAACATGCACAAAACATTGTGCAAGCTGAGCCTTTAACCTGACGACTGCATCTCTTGGAGTTAAAAAGGGGTTGACTTTTGCAGCTGCATCTGATCATTTTCAAAATGTAGTTGGGGCAAGTTTGGGATTTTCTGGAAGATTGATTGGGCTCAGTGACCTGTTGATTGTGTCTTTCTTTCATCCAAATTATTTTGGGTTCAGAGCTGGCAGAGGATTTACATTGAGGGTTCGCCACAAAATTGCCTGAAAGTGGGCCCTCTTCACATTTTCAATAAATGCTTCTCGCATTGGCGGAAGAGCAGCCAGGTTTGGTGCAGACATATGACCTTTTCCATTCTTTTTCCCCCATACAAGCAGCCTTGTGTGTGACATGTCCTTGCTGTCCTCTATGCCGTAATGGCGTAACAGGCTGAGATGAAGCCAGTGGTTTGATTAATGACTTGTTGGAGCGGTGCGTCCACATTGCCTATGGCCGATAATTCATATCCAGCTTTCAGGGCTTTGATTACAGAGCCTTTTCAATGCCAAAGTAACATGCTACAGTGTCACATCCTGATATGGCATGGGCAGGTAAAAGGTTCTTTACAATTATTTCTTGATGCTTAGCCAGTGTTGACTTGATGTGCACGATTGCCCTTTCCTTGCTTGAGGATTCCATGGCCAGTGGCACTTACAGTCTTGCCAATAATTGGTAATGATGAAGTAGCAATACGAACACATCCGTGACATCACAAACCACAGAGACTTGATGGGCTTCTCCAGCACACTCCAAGACTTGTTGGACAATGATGATATCGGCTTCTTCATGATGAGTTTCTAGATCGTACCGGCTCCTTCTTTCTTCCTTCTTGATTTCGATTGGACAAGGGTCCTCCCCTGTCACAACCAACTTGTGTTTCTCCGTGCTCCGTAGATGGAAAAGCCTGTCCTGAGTCAGTTCATCACATAATATTCGGATAAGCTGTTTCTTGTTTTCAACAGATGACAAGACAACCTTCTGGGCTGGGAGGTTCATTGTCCGTAGCAGATGATGTTTCCTGCTAACCCCCGTCTCCCTGCCATCCCTCGTGACGGACTTTATACTGTACTCGTGGTACCTGTCAAAGATGAGGTAAACGTCACTGTCTGTCAGGTATGAAGTTATCCACTTCTTGACATTCACAATGAAATCGGCTACTGTGCCATCTGCTGGCCAATGGATGGTCCAAAAAGGGCTGATCCATCTATGACAGTGACGTTTGCATCACCGGCATTCCTCCTGGAGACTTCAACCTGGAGCAACCTCTTGAGTGTGGACTTGGCTTTACAAAGCCGCATTCCCTCCTTCGTGAACATTGTGGTTGTGACAGGTGCAAGCTCATGGGAAAGGACATCCTTCACGTCAATATCGCGGTCACTAGATTGTTCCTGTCTAATCCATTGTTCCTGTCCAATGCTTTTTCAAGCTCAAAGTGTTTTTCATCACCGTATATCTTGCTACACCGGATAATGTTCGTTATTCGGACGGCTCCTGCACAGATCAACTGTTCCGTCTTCGCACGGCAGTTGAACTTCCAACTGAAGTAGCATTCCTCAAGAACAGGCTCCATCAATGTCAACCCTGCAAAAAAATGTAAGACTCTCACATTCTACCCAAAAAATTTAGACTCTTTGATTCAGTGCATCAGTACTGGCAACATTGATAAACCATCAAGTTAAAAACCAACAACTCTAAATCGTGAAAATAACATCTAATTTACGATTTTTTTTCATTGAGATTAAAGAAGTGGTCTCATTTTATCAAATAAAGGATTGATAACAGATACATTTTCTCAATTATAGGGCTTCAGAGTCCGCTTTAATTCTCAGAAGTAATGGAGGTCTGCAACTACACTTGACAAGAAAGGATTCACATTGATGCAAACAGTTTGGTAACCTGCTAAAAGAGGGCAGCACATACTAATCCGAGAGGTTGGCTTCATCGAATTAAAACTTCATTGGAAGCATCCTTGATCATATAAATGATTTCACATGCAGTCACGTGAAAAACTAAGTACACCCCATGTAATGTTTTGACTTTTTCAACATATTTCAACATACTATTTGTTTCAACAACAACATATTTCTTTCGCAGTTGGGGGTTATTTGGGGATGTGGTTCATGGGAAGAAAAAGTGTTTGATTCCCTGCCTCTGATGATTTTCTGGATAGACTGCGGGCTATTGGGACGGCCAGCAGGACCAGAGAATGTCGCATGAGAGCCTACAGAGGATGGAGCCACGACAGGTTCGGAAGAAAAGGGAGGCTTGGGCACCTTGCTTTCCCCGTTGGTGGAACGTGTGAACAGCAGGGATGGTGTATTCTGTTTCCCACTGAACCTGGCCAGGTGCTGTGCAGTGGCGGGGGATGTAGTTCTTGCTGGATTTGGAGTTTGTGCAAGATGTGGAGGTACGTGGAGAGGAGGCGATATTTCAGGTGTTGTCACCTTTTTCGAGGGACCATTAGGTTTTGAAGAGAATGAGAACAGAGGGCAGAACCAAGGCTCCATTGTAGGGTGGGAGCTACGAGGACCTGATGAAGCTTGAGCAGAATGTACAATGAGCTTCTGCGGACACTGTGATCCAGCTGGTAGAGAGGGTGGTGATAGGGGATTCTGGGCCTGCTTTGTAAATGATGGAGACATAGGTACAGGAGGTGGAGGAAATGCTCCACTCCACTCTCTGCCGCTCTATTCCTCTTCCCTCAGATCGGCAGTCTGCAGCCTCCTCACTCTCTGAAGACCTGGACAAAATCACAGACTGGTCAAACAAGTGGAACATGTCTTTCAATCCTGACAAATCTTACACTCTTACTATGTCTCTCCGAAAAGATCGACTGGACAACCCTCCCATCTACTTTCTCAACAATCCTCTCCAAGAAGTTCTGTCGCTCAAGCTTTTGGGTCTCACTATCTGCCATGATCTTTCTTGGGAAAACCACATTTCCAAGCTGGCCTCCAAAGCCAGTCGCCGACTAGGCATCCTCCGTCGTGCGAAGTCCTTCCTCGGCTCACCTGAGCTCCTCACCACATACAAGGCTTTCATCCGCAGCTCAATGGAATACTGTTCTCCCCTATGGGCCGGTGCTCCTGCCTCACACCTAGCTCGGCTTCACGCTGTTGAAACCAAAGCTTTCAGAATCATTGGAATCTCCTGTGATGAAGCTGTCTTCGAGGGCCTTTCACTCACTCACCGAAGACAGGTAGTGGTCTTTCTGTCTTCTACCGACTCCTCTCTGGCCTTGCTCCCCCAGCTCTCTCTGTGCTTTGTCCCCCAAATATTCCTACAGGTCGCACAAGATCTGCCAGCAACCCTCTGATGGTTAAACTGCCGAAATCTCGGCTCTCTGCTCACCTTCACTCTTTCATTACTCTTTTCTCCTGCCTCTGGAACAAACTCCCACACTCCCTTCAATCCCACTCCTCCCTCCAGGTCTTTAAAACAGCTGTTCACCACCATCTTTTATCTTTCCCCATTCAAAACCTTGATCTTTTCTACCCCCACTAATTCACCCCAGATCCACCTTGTATGAAATTCCAACTTCTTTCCTGTAAGTCCCGGCAGTGTCCATATGTTTTATACCTATCCCACCCCCCCTTCCCATGCCCCCCCCCCCAAAGCCCTCTCCCTCCCACAGATCTCTCAATGTCCCTGCTCTCAGATGTTGTGTTTGTGTTCCTCCCCCTCTCGCCCCATCCTGCCTACCGCTCCCCATGTTATGTTTTATGTGTCGGTTTGTCTTTCTGTGTGATTAATGTTCTGTTCGCTCTGTTTGCTCTTTCGCTCTGTTCGTTCTGATTCTGTTCGCTCTTTCACGAGCCTCGATCTTGTATACAAAAAACAAAAAAAAATACAGCTATTTGATCTTCATTTCAACAATATTGACAGATAAAGGTGATATAATATAACAAATATCATGAAACATTTACATTTTGTAGTCCATTGTATAATTTAAAGAAACATAAATGCAAATTTCGCATGTGGAAAAAGTAAGTACACCCCTACATTTATAACTACTTCAAATACCTAAAATTAGAATCAGGTGCACCAGCTCAGGTGCAAATGATTAGTACATCGTTAGAGAGGATCTTGGAGGAACCTGTCTTATTTAAACCTCAGACATTTATTTTGGTTTGCTCTTTGTTGTTGAAGTGTGCGGCGTCACCATGCCTAGATCAAAAGAGCTCTCTGAGGCCTTCAGAAAGAAGGTTATAGATGCTTACGAGTCTTTGAAGGGATTTAAAAAGATCTCCAAACAATTTGAAATCAATATTTCGACTGTCCGGAAGATCATCAACAAGTGGAGAAGATTCCAAACAACTGCCAACTTGTTCAGGCCAGGCCGCCCTAGCAAGTTCAGCCCGAGAGCAGACCGCAAGATGCTGAAAGAAGTCTCCAAGAACCCCAGAAAGTCATCAAGGGACTTACAGGTAGCTCTTGCCACTGTTCATGTCAAAGTGCATGAGTCTACCATTAGAAAGAGGCTGCACAAATTTGATCTACATGGGAGGTGTGCCGGAGGAAACCTTTGCTGTCCAGAAAGAACATCAGGGCAAGACTAAAGTTTGCCAATGAACACCTAGGTAAAGACCAGCACTTCTGGAACAATGTGTCTGGACAGATGAGTTAAAGGTAGAGCTATTTGGCCACAGTACCAGAAGACATGTTTGGCGAAAACCAAAGATAGCATTTGACCACAAGAACGTGATACCAACTGTAAAGCACGGTGGTGGAAATATTATGGTTTGGGGCAGCTCACCATCATAGAATCCACTATGAATTCTTCATTGTACTAGAGGGTGCTTGAGGATAATGTTGAGGCCATCTGTTGGAAAGTTGAAGCTCAACCGAAGGTGGACCTTGCAACATGACAATGACCCTAAACATACCAGTAAATCCACCAAGGAATGGCTGAAAAGAAAGAAATGGAGGGTTCTGGAATGGCCAAGTCAAAGCCCGGATCTAAATCACATCGAGATGTTGTGGGGGGATTTGAAACGAGCTGTGCATGCGAGAAACCCCTCAAACATCGCACAGCTGAAAGAATTCTGCACGGAGGAGTGGGCAAAAATTTCTCCCAGTCGATGTCAGAGACTGGTAGACAGTTATAAGAAACGCCTACTTGAGGTTGTTTCTGCCAATGGGGCAATACCACCTATTAGAGCCAAGGGTGTACTTACTTTTTCCACTTGCGAAATCTGCATTTATGTTTATTTAAATTATACAATGGACTACAAAATGTAAATGTTTCATGATATTTGTTATATTATATCACCTTTATCTATCAATATTGTTGAAATGAAGATCAAATAGCTGTATGTTGAAATATGTTGAAAATGTCAAAACTTTACATGGGGTGTACTTACTTTTTCACATGACTGTACATTAATCAGTTGGTTCTATAGTACATTTACTTACATTTATGGCTTGTGAGACAGCCAAAAACCAAGATCTGAAGCTTGGCTGAAGTGAAAACTTAAGACAGAGGAATGGCAAACATGTGTTTTCCTGCATCAGGAAGTTAAAACAATGAAGTGCTGCCACTTATTGTACTCCTAACTAACTGAAGTATCTCATTAACCTGAGTGACAATGGCAAACCATCAAATTCTCATTGTTTTGTTTGTGTACGCCTTACACCACCCAAGCGTCCTACCATAAATCGATCAGAAAAGGGTTACTTATCAAAACTGTTGCTTAAACTGTTGTTTAAAAATGGTTTGCACAGGCCCTACTGCATGAATAATCATAAAAACAAGCATGTTAGAGCCTTTGATAAACATACTTTGTGAAGAAACGAAGGGAACTCCTGTTTGTCAGAATTTGGGCGTATCGGACATAAAGGGGTTAATATCTTGAGTTGCCCAAGGGATCTCACCGGGCACCCTCCTAAATCTTAATGAGCTACCCCCAGGCTACAAGAAACAGCAAAGAAAAAAACCTTATCCGACAAAACCAGGTTCACCAAAATTCAGGCCTTTGGCTCCCGGACTAGTGAGGCCTAGCGGTGCGCGAACAGGCAGACTGCGGCCTTCTTCCCGCCAAGAACAGAACCGGGTTCGGACTGGCACTTGGGGTCGACGGCTCTTGACGAGACCCTTCCCACTAGTGATCGGCTAAGTGCACATACACATAATTTATTTTCATGTTCTTTTTATATTCCCCTTTGTCCATGTTTTAAGTCTGGTGTGAAGGATCCCGTAGGAATTTAGTTTTACTGTCGCGTTTTTCCTGTCACAGGTATTTATTGTAATAAATCGTTTTATTATTTTCCCTATACATTTTAAACCTGTTTTTCGTTTCAGTTTATTTTCTGCAGTTTCGGGATCTGCCGGCAGGACCACAGGTAAGCGCTTCATCTTCCCCTCCCCTTTCTTCCTCCGGCGCATATAGTAAAATCCGCATTTGATCAGTAGCTTTGGAGTTAAAAGCTTGCGTTTGGCCTTCCGTGCTACCCTAGTCACATGGGTCAGTCACTACCCCATTCACCAAGGGTAGTCACACGACAATACGTTCATCAATGGTGAGTGTTGTCGGTTTATCGGGGCAGTGAGTTAGATCTTCCGAGGTTGGCGAAGCAGCAGCTTCCAGTAAGCAGCATTGATGACATCATGCAGCGAAATGGAGTTGGAGTACAGTAACTCATATTGGGAGCCGTCATATGGCTGCTGAAACACAATATCTCTGCTAAAGTGTTTTTTTCAGTCACAGTTTGAATCGCTGACCAGTATAGGATTCTGAATCCATGTCTCTTTCACCAGGGTCTTGTATTTGATCAGCAGTAACACCATGTGGAAGGCCTTGCCTGCCTCCATAATCAGGTCCAATGTCTGCAGCTAGTTCGCTTAAAGCTGCAGTATATGTACTTTTGCCTGTCTCCTCCTTGTATCCAGTAAATTTCAGGTTTGTCTTGTTGACATACGAGGATTATAACGCTTTGCGGTATTTGGCCCCTGCAGCTACCAGATCATTATTGGGACCACGAAGTACGAGTAGCATGTCTTTGTCACATTGTTTTTCTGCAGCCTTCAGGGTGGCATCGGCAGCTTGAAAAGTACTGGCAGCCACCATCTACTTCACCTTCCTGTGCATTTTGTTTTTACAAAAGAGAAACTTGGACCAGTCAGTGCGCGTTGTTTTTGACCGGGACACCCTTGATGTCTCAGCAGAGCCACAGGAGCCGGCATCTCTGCTGACAGATGCTTCTGATGGCCTTGGAGATGAAGCATGCTTTCATTGTTGGAAAGAGTGCAATTTCAATGCACTAGAACATGATTCGTAACATTTGGAATGCCAAAGAATGGGTAGGTCCGCAAGACGGTCTATATCTGGTCTGTAGAGATCAAATAGGTCACCATCACCTATTTCCAATGGCGAAATACGTCTTGAGTGACGACTCGTGGTCTTAGCAGAGTCTTGTCAGTATCTGTCTGACAGATAATACAACGATCAAAGTTCGTATATTTCTTCCTCTTTGGAGATATGACATAAACAGCTGATGCGTCTCCTTCGTCCGGACTGACAATCTCCATTTGAAGCTAAGCTATTGATTGGAGTCTGGTGATGTAAAGTCCTTACGAGACTGATGGCATCGCAAATGGAGGGATTCAGAGACACAAAGCAAGCGTCCAAACAGCGGTTTATTCCCGGAAGTGACGACACAGGAAAAAGCCCTCGGGAGCCCAACAGGTGGCGGAGCCCGGAAAAGGATATGACATTGTAGCGGCTACCGCTGGGTTTTCACAATCGCCTTGCACCTATCAAGGATGCGGAGCGATCACCATGCCGGGCTCGTCCAGGACGCCCGGGCAGGCCCGCGCTCAACTTGCCAGGCCGCAGCCAGGACGCTGGGCCACGCCCCCTCTCGCTTTTCCTGGGCAAACGCTCCGGGATAATATGTATATATATTGCTGCCCAATAAACGGGCTTTTCAGAGTGCCTGAGTGTTTGGTTTGATTAAAGCAACTCGGATGAATTCCAGCTTTTTGTCGCGTCCATTCTTCCGATCGACGTGGGAGCCCCAGCTCCTTCATTGGTGACCTACCGACATGGAGACGGCAGTCGCCCTTAAACTGCCTACCTTCTGGGAGGCTCACGCGGCGGTTTGGTTCGCACAGGCGGATTCCCTGTTCGCCCTGCGAGGCATCACGGCCGACGACACCCGCTTCCACCATGTGGTAGCAGCGCTCGGTTCGGCCACCGCGGCCCGCGGCCTGAGCCTCCTCGAGAGCCCACCAGCCGCTGACAAATACGGCGCGATTAAGAAGCTTCTCCTCGACGCTTTCGCCCTCCCATTGGCGGAACGCGCACGGTGCCTGCTCGACCTGCCCGAGCTCGGCGACACGCGCCCTTCCGAGCGAATGGACTACATGCTTTCACTGCTCGGCGAGCACTCTCCGGCATTCCTGTTCCGGGAGCTGTTCCTCCGTCAGCTGCCTAACCCGGTACGCCTCGCCCTGGCAAGCACGACGATCACAGATCCCCGGGCCCTTGCCAGAGAAGCCGACAAGATCTACGCCGCAGGGCAGCGCATCGCAGCGGCGACATGGGACCCACCGCCATCCGACGCAACACCCATGGCGCCCGAGCACCCGGCACGGTCGACGACCGAACTGCCGACGCAATTGGCGGCCGCTACACCGAGCCGACCACCTCCAGCACGACGACCTGGGCCTCCACCTGACCAAGCGTGGTGTTACTATCATGCCAGGTTTGGACAGAAGGCCCGGACATGCCGACCCCCGTGCACCTTCGGCAGGCCGGGAAACGGCCGGGCCGGCGTTCATTACCAGCCATGAGCGCCGGCCACACGGGCAACTTACTGTTCATCACGGATAAAGCGTCCGGACGGCGCTTCCTGTGCGACACCGGCGCCCAACTGAGCGTCATACCCGCCTCTGACCAGGACAGGCAATCCGCGGTTTGCGGCCCCTCCTTTGTTGCGGCCAACGGATCGACCATCCGCACCTTCGGCCCGCGCAACGTCACCCTCTGCTTCGGCGGCCAACGCTTTGCTTGGACGTTTGTAACCGCAAACGTGCCCATGGCTCTGCTAGGCGCCGACTTCCTCTGCGCACACGGACTGCTGGCGGACGTCCAACGGCGTCGTTTAATCAACACCGAAACCTTCAGCTCCCTGGTATGCACATTGAGCAGCTCTGCGCCGACCAAGCTGGCATGCGCCGTCCCGGCGGCGAACGAGTTTGCTCGCCTGCTCACGGAGTTCCCGGCCCTCACGCGGCCGACGTTTTCGGCCGTCGCAGTACGGCATGGGATCGAGCACCACATACCAACCACGGGCCCGCCGGTCTACGCCAGGGCCCGCCGCCTCGACCCAGCCAAGCTCGCCGTGGCGAAGGCCGAATTCGACGCGTTGGAGCACCTCGGCATCGTGCGGCGCTCCGATAGCGCGTGGGCCTCGCCACTGCACATCGTGCCAAAGCCGGGGGGTGGATGGCGCCCGTGTGGCGACTACCACCATCTCAATGACGCTACCACCCCCGACAGGTACCCGATCCCGCATATCCAAGACTTCTCCGCCCGTCTGGCGGGACGGGTCATTTTTTCGAAAATTGATCTCATACGGGGATATCACCAGGTACCTGTCAGGGCGGCCGACGTCCCTAAAACGGCAGTCATCACGCCGTTCGGCTTATTCGAATTCTTGCGGATGCCGTTTGGTCTCAAGAACGCGGCTCAGGCGTTCCAGCGCTTGATGGACGGCGTGCTGCGTGACCTGCCGTTCCTTTTCGTTTACCTGGACGACATCCTCGTCGCCAGCACGTCCCGGGCCGAGCACCTCCTCCACCTCCGAACACTGTTCGGGCACCTCAGCGAGCACTGCCTCATTGTCAACCCGGCCAAATGCCACTTCGGCACGACGGCCGTTGATTTTTTGGGCCACCACATCACCAAGAACGGGGCCGTGCCGCTGCCAACCAAGGTCGAGGCCATCACCATGTTCCCGCGTCCCCGCACCATAAAGGCCCTGCAGGAATTCCTGGGAATGGTGAATTTTTATCACCGCTTCGTGCCCCGCGCTGCTCAACTCATGCGGCCCCTCTACGAAGCCCTCCGGGGCAAGCCGGCCAGGCACGACATCGCCTGGTCCGCAGCAATGGATGCGGCCTTCCAAAGCTCAAAGCGGGCCCTCGCTGACGCAACACTGCTCGCTCACCCGGTGCTCAACGCTCCCATTGCCCTCACCACGGATGCCTCCGACTACGCGGTGGGCGCCGTACATGAGCAATGGGTGAACGGGGTTTGGCAGCCACTCGCTTTTTTCAGCCGGCAGCTCCGGCCGAACGAGCTCAAATACAGCACGTTTGACCGGGAGCTCCTCGGTCTACACCTGGCCGTCCGCCATTTCCGCCACCTCCTGGAGGGCCGACCTTTCACGGCGTTCGTCGACCACAAGCCGTTGGTTTACGCCATGGCCAAGGTCACGGAGCCGTGGTCGGCCCGCCAACAGCGCCACCTCTCCGCCGTGTCGGAGTTTACCACGGACATCCGGCACGTCGCCGGCAAAAACAACGCCGTGGCCGACTGTCTTTCCCGGGCCAGCGCGAACGCGGTCCACCTGGGTGTGGACTTTGCGCTTATGGCGGCGGACCAAACCACCGACACCACGGTGCAAGCCCTCCGGGCGGCGGACACGGGCCTCCGCCTGGCCGACATCCCCTTCGCGGACACTGTCCTGCTCTGCGACGTCTCCCAAGGCCAGCCTCGCCCCATCGTGCCCGTCACCTGGCAACGCCGCATCTTCGCCTCCCTCCGCGGCCTTTCCCACCCGGGCCGGAAAGCTTCCCAGAAGCTGGTGTCAGCGCGATTCGTCTGGCACGGCCTTCGTCGGGACGTCCGCGATTGGACCAGCACCTGCATGGCCTGCCAATGGGCCAAGGTCCACCGACACACCCAGGCCCCGCTGGCACCTTTCACCGTGCCCGAACGACGTTTCGTCCACGTCAACGTGGATCTGGTGGGCCCCCTACCCCCGTCACGGGGGTTCACACACCTGCTCACCATGGTGGACAGGACCACCAGGTGGCCGGAGGCCGTTCCCCTCGTCTCCACCACCACCGCCGACGTGGCGCAGGCTTTCATCGCCACCTGGGTCGCCCGCTTCGGCGCACCGGCGGACATCTCGTCAGACCACGGACCACAGTTCACCTCCGAGCTGTGGGGCGCGGTCGCCCGCAACCTGGGGGTCAAGCTCCACCGTACTACGGCCTACCACCCCCAAGCAAACGGGTTGTGCGAGCGATTCCACCGCTCCATGAAGGTCGCGCTCATGGCCGACCTTCAAGACGGCAGTTGGGCCGACCGGCTGCCGTGGGTCCTTTTGGGCCTCCGCACGGCCCCCAAGGAGGACCTCCAGGCATCCACCGCCGAGCTTGTCTATGGCCAGGCGCTACGCGTCCCGGGCGAATTCGTGCCCGACGCTACCAGTCCCTGGTCCGCAGCTCACCAGCGCTCGGACATCCAGGAGGCCGCCCGACGGTTTGCCCCCGTGCCAACATCCCACCATGGTGACCCCCAGTCCTACGTCCCCCCAGCACTTCGCACAGCGGAGTATGTTTTTGTGCGTCACGACGCACATCGGGGGCCACTCTGGCCGCCGTACGACGGGCCCTTCCGGCTGCTGCGACGGGACGACAAGTCGTTCGTCATCGACATCGGCGGCAGGTCAGACCGGATTGCGGTGGACCGCCTCAAGCCGGCGCACGTGGACGTCGACCACCCACCACGGGTGGCCCTTCTGCCGCGGCGAGGCCGCCCCCCGTCCAGGGTGCCCCCCACTCGACCGCCCACCACCACACCGGACTCCCTCCCACGACCCGCCAGGGGTCGCTTCGGCCGGGTCATCAGGACCCCCCTCAAATTGACCCTGCCGGTGCAAGTCGATTCTGGGGGGACGTGTGTAGCGGCTACCGCTGGGTTTTCACAATCGCCTTGCACCTATCAAGGACGCGGAGCGATCACCATGCCGGGCTCGTCCAGGACGCCCGGGCAGGCTCGCCCTCAACTTGCCAGGCCGCAGCCAGGACGCTGGGCCACGCCCCCTCTCGCTTTTCCTGGGCAAACGCTCCGGGATAATATGTATATATATTGCTGCCCGATAAACGGGCTTTTCAGAGTGCCTGAGTGTTTGGTTTGATTAAAGCAACTCGGATGAATTCCAGCTTTTTGTCGCGTCCATTCTTCCGATCGACGTGGGAGCCCCAGCTCTTTCAACATCATAGTATGTTACAGGTGATTCTTTTCTTCTGTAAACAAACAGCAAATTAAACATAATAAAATTGCTACGTGCTTGGAGGGAGCGCGCCAGGATGCATGAGGGGGGATCGCTCGGACCCGCCACTCGATTTCCGACCCTGAAGCTGCCAGTCATGGATAGCCCCGTGACCTGACGGGTTCCTCAGCAACCGGGGGCCACCAAACCTAGCAGGGTCCTCGTGTCCAATTAATACGAATTACCTCACTGATGGTTTGGTGTACCAACTGAGGAACCGCACTCCCGTCTCCACATTGTTTACTTATTACATACAGTGGAGCGAAACCGCAGGTGGGATTCGGCTATCTGTTGGAGCAAATCAGTGGGGGTGAAACGTCCTGTCTATCCAATATTTATTGATACACACACTGTGCATGGCGAACGGCCCCCCGACTCAAGCTGCACGAAAGGGTGAACCATCCACAGACTGCACAAAAATACCAAACAATCCACATACCATACAAGCCCTTGGACTGCACGTCCGCTCTCCACATCCAGCCAAACCCGACTCTCTGATGTGTGCTGCTTCAATCCCACCATGCAGATTCTTCACTCGAGTGTGTGGTGGTGGGGCCAATCCACCTCCTCGATGCTGCTAAAACTGGGATTCCAGAATGGTGGTTATTGCAGCCATGCTTTGGCAATTATGACCCTGCGCTCGCAAAGCGAAAAGAAGGCTTTGCCGATAGGTTGCGTATGTGTGTCTGAATTCTTAAAATCAATTTTTTCGGCAACCGTTCATCTGTTTGTCATGAAATTTTGCCATAGGAGCGCCTCCGCTTGTAGAATTTATTGTATTCATACTTATGACGTCATAGGTTATGTGGTATGAACGCCAACTTGGAAAAACATTACACCTCTGTATCTCTGAAACCACTCAATGGAAATAATTGAAACATGACTCATTGTCAAGTACTTCCCATGGGGAATAACATATGTTGATGATGTTATCGGTGCCTTCATTATGACATCATAATTCGACAAGTACAACGCTTCATCCAATCGGTGTGAATTTTTTTCCCTTCAATTGTTGGTCTGATGGACACAAAATTTTCACCAAAGGAGTGCCTCGTCCTGTAGAATATTTTAATGATAATTATGACGTCATAGGTGGTACAGGCGCCATCTTGGAAAAAACAAAAAACGTTGCACATCTATATCTCCGAAACCGCTTCATGGAAATAATTGAAACGTGGCTCATTGTAAAGAACTCTGCATGTGGAATAAGTGTTGTTAACGATGATGTCATTCGTGCCTTAATTATGACATCATAATTCGACATGGACAACGCTTAGTCTGATTAGTTTGAAATTTCCTGAGCATGATCTCGGCAATAATTATATTATAGAATATAAATTAATGATGTCATCGCTCACGCGGTCTGGCAGCCATATTGGATCAAAGCAAAAAAAAAGCAAAAACAGAACAGTTGGCTCATACCACGTTGACTGCGAAGGGTAAGTATTCTATGAATACCATGTTGTCTGATTGCACTTGAGTGATTATTTGAATTCAAGTGTTTTGAGAATGTGCTATTAAAAGGTGCCTGGGTACAGTGATGTGGCTGTTGGAAAGAAAGGTTTGAATATTGGTTGGTGAATTAGAAAAGGAATGAGGTTGGAGTTAGGAACGGTTGGTTTGGGAAGGGAATGAGGTTGGAGTACGGATCAAAACAATGGGGAAGCCGAGACGTATACAGAATTTTTTTAGGGGGGGTTCACTTGAGGTTAAAATACAGGGTGTTTATAAAGTCCCTGTCTATTTCAGTGAATTAACGGTTTTTATTGATTTTTATTGCAGATCCCATGAAGATGAATGTGCAAGAACATGTGATGGTGGTAACATTGCGTATTCAAGGAAAGAAATACAAAGAAATTAGAGAGAAGTTTGAAAGAAAATTTCATAAGCCAACAGATCTTGGTTCATCATCAACAGATCCCGTTCTTTTGAATTTATTCACAATTCACGTATTGTCTTGTCTGTAACGTAAAGTAGCGTGGATTGAATTAATTGCTGCGTGAAAGAAAATGATGCAGAATCGTTGTCCATTGTCCAATGATATCTCACAGGACGATCATGTGACAGACTAGAAAGGCACTCAGTAGAGAGCATACCTCTGCCAGGTTGAACAGTTTACGTTTTGTAACCCACTGATAAACCGGATCTGGATTCGGACCTGAACCAAAATCTCATTGGATTCTTATTGTCGCCTAACCAACTCATCCACCAAGTTTAGTTATAAAACGTCCACAACTTTTTGAGATATCATTATATACAGTATATTGTTTTTAAACCTATCACTCAATGGTGAATAAATAAATTATAAAATTAAATAATTATCGAATCTGGATCCTGATCCGGATCTTCACCAAAATCGAATCGATTTGTCCTTGTCACAAACCCAACCTGCCCACCAAGTTTCGTTCGAATCTGGCCACAAGTTTTTGAAAAATTCTCTATGTCGTTTTTAGACCAATTACTCCATGGTGAAGAATACCTAAAAAATTCTCATGTCTGGATCCGTATTCAGATCTTCACCAAAATCGAACCAATTCTTCCTTCTCACAAACTGAACGTGCCCACCAAGTTTCGGCCGAATCCATCCACAACCATTTGAAATATCGTTGTTGCCCTATCTCTCAATGGAGAAGAATGACATTAAAAAATTAATAATTCTCGTATCCGATCCGGGTTCGGATTTTCACAAAATTCAAATCAAATCGTCCATGACACATTCTCAACAGATTTCATCTAAATCCGTCAATAACTTTTCAGATATCCTGCACGCAAACAAACTGACAGCGGTGAAAACAACCTCTGTCCATTCCAGATGGCGCAGGTAAAAAAAGGTAGGGGGGGCGTGGGGGAAAGGGAGGGGGCGGGGGTTCACGTGCAACCAGTGAACCCCCCTGGATCCTCCCGTGGGAAGGTTCTATATCTAGAACCACAGCCTCGACCATGTATACCAAAAAAGGACATAAATAAATAATAGTGGGGGGGCCAATGTTTTCCCGTTGAATTCAAATGTTAATTTGTGGACACTGGTTGGGTTGTCTTTAGGGATGATAGAAGTTGTAGAAAAAATATGTCTCCATTTTTTTCAAGTTCTTTATAGCGGCCATTTTGGATTATCAAAATGGCGTTTGTTGAAAACCGAAATTGTCATTATCTTGGCTTCTAAATGACCTAGAGTGTTAATTTTGGTGTCCAAATGTACATATTTGCGGATACTTAATCCAATAAACACACATTTATACACCTACATATGATCAAAAGGGTTCTTATGGCAGCCATCTTGGATTTTCTCTGCAAGGTACCGGGGAGTCAGCCTGGCATATTTCTGTTTGTCATGTGCAAAGAAGTATATGCACATCTCATCCAGTGAAGACAGGTGAAGCTCAAATTGTCCATCACGGGTGGCACGGATGAATGTGTATATCAGCATTATCATCCGCATGTAGCGTCGCACAAACTTGAACAGTGGACTCTTGGCTTCTTTCCTCTCATCAAACTTTGCCATGGCCTCCAGGACTTCGTTTGACTCGAGGACAGCTAGCATGTTGTTCTGCGCGCTTGTCATCTCCTCTCGGTTGTGTAGATGACAGCTCTGGGCAACCTGTTGTGCTGACTGGGTACATGGGCCCCTCAGATGGGGATGCTCTTGGAAGAATTCGTCCACATAGAGGTCGAAGAGGGCTTGGACAGTGGTGATGTGGGCCTCCAAAGCCCTCTTCATGTGCTTGGCTTCCAGTATTTGTCTGGTCGTTGTTGGGCCATAGATATCAGCCTCAGACCAAGCCTCGTCAAGACCACTGTCCTCTATGGCATTCCCAGCAGCCCTCAGTGCAGCCATCACAGTGTGCATCTCCCCTAGTCGCAGTACCCACTTGCCTTTGCAGTCATCTCTGGTCATCTCCAGCTGTTTGGCTCGCTCATACAGGGCCATGTCTAAGGTGATCACTGTCTTCCTATCGGGACCCATGACCATGCAGTTGATTTGCTGTGTCTGTTTCAAGACTGTTATCAGTGTTTGCCATTCATGGGCTGGTGCTGCTACCAATGGCAGGGCGTTGACCTCTGTCAGAGGCTTCGAAGAGGAGAGCAGTGAGTTGTAGGCTGTCCAAGTTGGGATATCGTGATGCTTGATCCTACTGCCAGGTGGTTGTTTTGGATCGTGGACGAGTGACCCAACAGGGTCAGCATGCTGGGGTTCTGCAGCTTGCAGCTGGTCATCTGGTGGGATGATGTCGTCTTGTACGTCCTCAGCTTCAGCTGTTCGCATGATTGTGCGTGAAAGTAGCCACACTGTGTCCGTCGCAGAGTACGGCTTGGTGACATCTGGGTTTGACCGTGTCTTGAAGCTATACGTGGTACCTGTGGCAGATTGTTTGTTTGGTGCTTGGCAAGGAACAAAGTCTGGAGCAGTCAGAACCTTGAGTGAGCGGTGTCTGGCCTTTCGGTCATGTAGTGTCAGTGTTCTATGTTCATCTGTGGAGGGTGCATGTTCCCGTCGTTGGTAGAGTGCCCAGGCTGTAGCATGGAGTGTCCGCTTCCCATCAGGTGTGTCTTCATTGAAGTCACTGTTGTCCACTGCAAAGAAGACAAACGTCCCTATGCGCATGGTTCTTGGAAAGTATACACCCTGTTCTGTCGTAGACTCTATGACTGAGTTGGCCAGCTGTGTCTCCAACCGCAAGATCCGACTATAATCAACAGACAGACCGAACCCATGCAGGAAATCCAGAAGCTTCTTGTTTCTGGTGGACTGATGGACTACAATGGCAACGGCAAGCTGCTGTGGCCATTCTAAGCGATGGCGGAATGGTGCATCTGGCTCTTTGGGCTTGTACGTGACTTGGCGTTTTGACTTGTAGCCGTACATGATGTTCTGACTGATGGTTATAACATCTCGATGAATAGTGGCTGAGCGCATAGTCTCTGGCTCAATGCTCGTGGCTGGTCCTTCCAGTAGCCAGCGGAGGAAAGCATAGAGTACTTTGGGTACATGCTTTTCAGCATCATCAGTGTTCATTTCTCCTTCAAATTGCCATGGGTGCTTGTTCTGACAAGCAATGGCACTGCGGAGAACAGAGGCACTCTCAAACAGTTGTTCGATGTTTTTTTCATTTGTCTTCGTCATTGCATCTTCGACAGCTGCATCACGCACGGCAGTGGAGAATACACAGTCTGACTCGTTTCGACGTTTTGGTTTCATGAAGTGAACGTCATCAATGTGAGAGTTGATTTTCTCCTTCATGCCTTGGGTAGTAGGTGATGGGACATTGTGCACACCATTATTGTCAAGAATCCTGGAGTAAACCGACTTCAGGTTAGACATGTTGAGAATTTCACCAGCTTGGAGTAGAGAGCGAACAAGGCTGACAAACTCAATGTCTGCGGCTATTTTGATAACATTAGTTTCTTGCAGTATGTGTTCTTTGTCATCACTTGATGTCCCACTCTTGGGAGCACGTTGGACATTCTGCACCCAGCATGGGAGATGATACTTGACGTCGATCGCATGAGCATCATGTGCACTGATGGCAGCACTCAGCTGAACTTTCCACTTGTGGTTGCTGCCTTCTTCAACAGCTTTCTTCAGCTGTTTACCTGCGTTGAACGTGCATACAACATGTACACTTTCCTTAGTGACCTCTTGACAGAAGAAACAAAGGTCTCTGTTGAATGGAGTTGATGATGAACGTGTGAAGCGAAGAGTCTCGTCTTGCGTAGAACCTGAGGTACTTGCAGCGGCAGGTGCAGAAGAAGGACGTCCACACCTCTTATGAAGATGCTGGGTGTCGCCATGTTCGCAGGCTTTCTGGTGGCGAACTCTAGCACGCTCCAGGTGAGCAGTGTTGCATGTAGATCCATAACATGCCCGGTGCCACTTTGCTTTATTGTTCCTCAAGTCAGTGGCAGTGAAACAGCTTAATCGTTCGCTGATCTGTTTGAAGTCGGCATCACCATATCGTGCCCTCTCCTGGATGAACTGGAGAAACTTTGCATATGAGCCCAGTGCTGGCTCAGTCACGAGTGCACCTTGGGGATCCTGGCACTGAATGCAAAGTGTGAAATCAGTTTCTTTCTTGGTTTTCTTGCTTTTTGGCTCCATCATAGCTCAGGGTCACGAATCTGGAACATACAAATAACAAATAACAATTAAGATAGATGTGCATTAAGTTAGATTTTGGACACTGGTTCGGCTGTGCCATAAAAACCTATTTTTATCCCTTGTAGGTTATTAAAGAAGGTTTCATTCAATTCTCTATCCCCAAAAATGTACAACTGGACACCAGAATCGAAACTCTAGGTCATTTAGAAGCCAAGATAATGGAATTTTACGTTTTCGACATCCGCCATTTTGAAAATCCAAAATGGCCGCCATAAAGAACTTGAAACAATTGGAGACATATTTTTTCTAGAACTTATATCATCCCTAAAGACAGCCCAACCAGTGTCCAAAAATTAACAAGCAATTTCACCGGGCATTTCAATCTGCTACATTGGCCCCCCCACTATAAAGAGAATTCGCTTTTCTTTCTGCCACACCAAAGTTTAAGTAACCTTGAGTAAAAATGTGTAATTTGTTCCAAAATCAAAGCCACAAGGTTTCTTCATAAACCAATGTTGGAAATAAACTACCTTATCTGTGTCCCCCTCTTAACCAGTCCCTTATTGCAGCTTAAACATCCGTTTTTCTCTCACCTTCTTCTTCTTCATCACCGGAATTATTTATTTATCTCTCCTAAATATAAGTCAGTCCCTCCTGGTTTCTGTTACTCTCTGGGAGTCCGATCCTCGTCATGGCATCACTGCAGCTGGCATTGTTGTGCTTTGTCTGTGCCACGTTCGGACACGGACAAAAACATCGGAACGACAGCACCTCATGGAAAGAGGAACAGATACATCGACAACAGGTGAGTCCCTTCCGCAGACAGCAATTCAAGGTGTGCGAATCATAGAGCGAGGCCTCATACCGTCAGACCAGTTTCATCGAAATTGTCCTTACTACACAGCCATCATATTATACAGTCAATCATCATAATACTTATTACACAGCCAATCAATCATCATAATATTTACTTCACAGCCAATCATAATACTTACTACACAGCCAATCATATTATACAGTCAATCATAATATTTAGGACTCAGCCAATCAATCATAGTAATCCTTACTATACAGCCAATCAATCATAATACTTACTACACAGCCAATCAATCATCATAATATTTAGGACTCAGCCAATCAATCATAGTAATCTTTACTATACAGCCAATCAATCATAATACTTACTACACAGCCAATCAATCATCATAATATTTAGGACTCAGCCAATCAATCATAGTAATCTTTACTATACAGCCAATCAATCATAATACTTACTACACAGCCAATCATAATATTTACAACACATCCAATCATAATATTTACTTCACAGCCAATCATAATACTTACTACACAGCCAATCATATTATACAGTCAATCATAATATTTAGTACTCAGCCAATCAATCATAATAATCCTTACTATACAGCCAACCAATCATAATACTTTCTACACAGCCAATCAATCATAATATTTACTACACAGCCAATCATAATATTTACTACACATCCAATCATAATATGTACTACACAGCCAATCATATTAAACAGTCAATCATCATAATATTTACTACACAGCCAATCAATCATAATAATCCTTACTATACAGCCAATCAATCATATTACTTACTACACAGCCAATCATATTATACAGTCAGTCAATCAATCATCATTCTGCAGAGCCAATCAATCATAATAATCCTTACTATACAGCCAATCCATCTTAATACTGAATACACAGCCAATCATATTATACAGTCAATCAATCATCATTCTGCACAGCCAATCAATCATAATAATCCTTACTATAGAGCCAATCAAGCATAATACTTGCTACACGGCCAATCATATTATACAGCCAATCAATCATAATAATCCTTATTATACAGCCAATCAATCCTAATACTACACTGCCAATCATATTATACAGTCAATCAATTATCATTCTGCACAGCCAATCAATCATAATAATCCTTACTATACAGCAAATCCAGCATAATACTTGCTACACGGCCAATCATATTATACAGCCAATCAATCATAATACTACACAGCCAATCATATTATACAGTCAATCAAACATCATTGTGCACAGCCAATCCCAATACTTACTACACAGCCAATCATCATAATAGTTAATGCACAGCCAATCATAATACTTACTACACAGCCAATCAATCATAATAATCCATACTATACAGCCAATCCAGCATAATACTTGCTACACGGCCAATCATATTATACAGCCAATCAATCATAATACTACACAGCCAATCATATTATACAGTCAATCAAACATCATTGTGCACAGCCAATCATCATAATAGTTAATGCACAGCCAATCATAATACTTACTACACAGCCAATCATCATAGTTACTACACAGCCAATCAATCCTCACACTGTAGTCAATCCGTTCTCGCACTGTATATACTTGCACACTGACACGATCATCATCATCACACCTGCAGCCTATCAGCTGTAACTTTCAATGATTGGTGTATTTTTTAAACTAGTACACCTGCTCACTACGGGAGTAGCTGGGGGAGTGATATTATTAACCTTATTATTATTGCCAATTATTATTTCTTTTACTTACGGTATGTAAGCTTCGGTCAATGAAAGGATCAGACCATGAAACGAGCATGACAATATAACATGTTAGATCAGGTCAATGAAGGGATCAGACCATGAAACGAGCTTGACAATATAACATGTTAGATCAGGTCAATGAAGGGATCGGACCATGCATGACAATATAACATGTTCGATCAGGTCAATGAAAGGATCAGACCATGCATGACAATATAACATGTTAGATCAGGTCATTGAAAGGATTCGACCATGCATGACAATATAACATGTTAGATCAGGTCAATGAAAGGATTCGACCATGCATGACAATATAACATGTTAGATCAGGTCAATGAAGGGATCAGACCATGAAACGAGCATGACAATATAACATGTTAGATCGGGTCAATGATAGGATCAGACCATGAAACGAGCATGACAATATAACATGTTAGATCAGGTCAATGAAGGGATCAGACCATGCATGACAATATAACATGTTCGATCAGGTCAATGAAAGGATCAGACCATGCATGACAATATAACATGTTCGATCAGGTCATTGAAAGGATCAGAACATGCATGACAATATAAAATGTTAGATCAGGTCAATGAAAGGATCAGACCATGCATGACAATATAACATGTTCGATCAGGTCATTGAAAGGATCAGACCATGCATGACAATATAACATGTTAGATCAGGTCAATGAGAGGATCAGACCATGCATGACAATATAACATGTTAGAGCAGGTCAATGAAAGGATCAGAACATGCATGATATTATAACATGTTAGATCAGGTCATTGAAAGGATCAGAACATGCATGACAATATAACATGTTAGATTAGGTCAATGAAAGGATCAGACCATGCATGACAATATGACATGTTAGATCAGGTCAATGAGAGGATCAGACCATGCATGACAATATAACATGTTGGATCAGGTCAATGAAAGGATCAGAACATGCATGATATTATAACATGTTAGATCAGGTCATTGAAAGGATCAGAACATGCATGACATTATAACATGTAAAATCAGGTCATTGAAAGGATCAGAACATGCATGATATTATAACATGTTAGATGAGGTCAATTAAAGTATCAGACCATGCATGACATTATAACATGTTAGATTAGGTCATTGAAAGTATCAGACCATGCATGACAATATAACATGTAAAATCAGGTCATTGAAAGGATCAGAACATGCATGATAATATAACATGTTAGATGAGGTCAATTAAAGTATCAGACCATGCATGACATTATAACATGTTCGATCAGGTCATTGAAAGGATCAGACCGTATATGACATTTTAACATGTTAGATCAGGTCATTGAAAGGATCAGACCATGCATGACATTAAACATGTAAAATCAGGTCATTGAAAGGATCAGAACATGCATGATATTATAACATGTTAGATGAGGTCAATTAAATTATCAGACCATGCATGACAATATAACACGTTAGATCAGGTCAATGAAAGGATCAGAACATGCATGATATCATAACATGTTGGATCAGGTCATTGAAAGTATCAGACCATGCATAACAATATAACACGTTAGATCAGGTCAATGAAAGGATCAGAACATGCATGATATTATAACATGTTAGATCAGGTCATTGAAAGTATCCGACCATGCATGACATTATAACATGTAAAATCAGGTCATTGAAAGGATCAGAACATGCATATTATAACATGTTAGATCAGGTGAATGAAACGATGAGACCGTGCATGACCTTATAACATGTTCGATCAGGTGAATGAACCGAATAGACCATGCATGACCTTATAACATGTTAAATCAGGTGAATGTAACGATCAGATCGTGCCACGCCATTTAAATTCCTGATAGTAACATTTACTTCAGTGAGGATGTCAGGGGTGGGGAAGGGGGAATATCGCAACAAAAACATAGGATCATCAGCTGTTACACCATCTTTGGGATCTCATTTACCACCATCCTGATTTTCAGCTCATGTGGTGAAGCAAAAACCACGTGATTATGAGTATTTGTTTCCAACACGATAATGACAAATCGGTTCAAAGATGATGAATGAAGGATCATTACTCTGCCATTGATAAAAACACAAGTTATATTTGAATCACGATTGTGTGAACTACACGTGGCTAACATCAGGTACTTGGGATCGCGTTGTGTTATTATAACAAACTTTGTCTCTAGTAACACCTCATATTAATCCGCCATTTGTTTGTGTGTTCTTCAGATAACAAACCTTGCCAATCCAAGCAGCACCATCCACGGTCCCTCTTACCTGCCCAGTGCAGTAGGTATCCCTTTGTGGTGTTTTCCTGATGGATCTTAATCTTGAACATGATTTCACAAACTTGTTTGTTTTGGGAAATATTCATGGAAACCTTTGACAGTCATGAGTGTGCGTGGAGTAACACACAATGTTTGGTCCTATGGATCACACAGTATCAAGTTTTGCATGAACATATGTGGTGTTTCAAAATGGTGGTGTGCACAAGCAGGTGTGTACATCTGCGGCCAGGTGCACCTGCTGGCATGTACACCTGTGGGAGTGTGTATGCTGGTACAATGCAAACCATTCGTTTCTCAAGTTCAGGAATTCCTTGACATGAAAATGATGGTCCAGTAACACAACAGTGTAGCTGCTGATTATAAGGTGCAGGTTGTGGTACCTTGGCCCTTTACTGGGTCCCATGTGGTAGCTATACCCTATACTCTGTCTTATATGACCTTTTCCCTTTCCTCGTGCAGACATCGAGTGAAGGGATTTTGGGAAAAGGAAGATTGAGAAGACGCGCGAAATGGAACGACCGTTTCGACTGGGAAAGAAAAAAGGCTTTGGGATGGTGCCCAAGATTGCCGAGGCCGGGACATATCGTTCGTGATAAAAGATTATTTGGAAAACCAGGAGGGAAAACTTGGATTTGGGAAAGACCAACATAGGTCCTGATGCTTCCTTTACATAGGGTAATGGGACCTCTGTGGTGTTGTTCTTCATCCAAACCCTTTAGTGATCCATGGTGGATATCATCCCCGCTCGAGGTCCACCTGTTGCTTTTCCTCCATCTTTTATCTTCTTCATTTCTGTAATCTTGTGCACTCCTCTGTCAATAAACAACACATGGACCCAAACAATCCTTTTTTTCAACACATGAAGTCGTTTGACAGGGAAAAGATCTGGGAATTACACACAGCGAGGTGACGATGTTCGAGCTCTGCAGGAAATCCCGAGAGAATAACCAAGACCCTCCATCGGAGACACAAACCAGGTTCAGATGACGATGTTTAAAATCGCTTTATCAACTTCTCCTTCAAATGTGACGTGCCTTGTGCACCCAGAAGCAGATACAGGTGGACATTTGGCCCATCATGTAGCTGGACATTTGGCCCATCATGTATGTACACTCCCATTAACCATCAATTTCTATATCTACGGAAACTATTCCGTGTGCAGATTCGATGTTGCTCACGGAGTCTCTTGGTAAAGATTACAGTAAAGGGTTTGCCATTGCCTTTCGGATACAAGATGGATATCTGAACTCAGGGTTTGGTCAAAAAAATGAAATTGAGAGTGCTGCCCATCATCACCTCAACCTTTTCCCCATACCCAACTCCGCTCTCTTCTGCTCTTGTTCATCCCCTTCTGCCCTTTTCCGTTTCCGTCACTCATTCACTCATTTGCGATGCCTTTGTCTCAGATTTCCCCGTTGTTCCTCCATTATCATTTCCCCATTGATGCAGTGTGAGCAGACGCGCGTACGCATATTGTTCCCCGCTAGCAGGGGTACCAGACATTGCTCGAGGTGGGGGTGGGCAAGGGGGAAGGGGGGATGGGTAGTGGTGAATTGAGAAGAGAGGGAGGGGGTGGGGGGGGGGGGGGGGGTCGGAAAGTTTTTGGGCAGGGTAAGGGTGGATCGAAGAATTGCCAGGGTGGGGTGGTTAGGAGAGTTGACAGGCTGGAAGGTAGGGGGTTGCCCAGCTGGGGATGGGGGTGGAGAACTGCAGTGGGGGGGGGGGGGGTGGGGAGGGGAGTTGGTGGAGCTGAGCGGGACGTGGGGAGAGGAGGAGGGGAGTTGGCGGAGCTGCAGAGGATTAGGGGGGGGGGAGGTTAATATATTTGCCAAAAGACGAATTTGTGGTATATAAATAAATGTTAATAAAATATAGATTGTAGATGTCGTATAAATTAATTAATTCCGGAGTTTATTGCAATTTTCTGCGGTGTCGATTACATCGTCTGCTCACACACGTTGCACTAGTTATTTGTGTCTGGTGTTTGTGTCCATTATGACATCCTTAAAAACAGTAAATTTCCTGTTTGGAATGATTTTCTATTTTATAGGAGAGTTTAGCTTTGTAGGAGGGGGAGGGGGGTAGAAGAGTTGTGGCTGTAGCTGGTCCGAGGAAGTAGGGAGGAAGGTGTGTTCGGGGTGGACCAGGTCAAGAATTATTGAATTCTATACTTTACATTCCTGGCAGCGGTAAGAAGAGTTCAAATTCCAGTTATACAGTGCGTATAGAAAAAAAGGTAATCCGAATTCAAGGGGTTAATATGCAAAGGTTATTTAGTTTGACAATTTACATGTGGTTTACCAATTATGAAGAGATCCTCAGCTTTCCATTGATGCCTTTCATGCATCATTGCTGTCACACATGACCGAATACATGTTCATTGAAAATGCCAAGTTCAAATCGCATTTTTACAAGTTTGGCTAATCGATGCAAGTCAGGATGATTGGTGCAAAATGAACGTCAGATGTGAACTTTTTCAGGAATGATTGGCCTTTATGCACCCACACCTTCAACACGTTCACCTCCCCTTTCAACACATAGCTCACAATGGCCGAGCATGCCCTGAACTGCTCGTCTCACCATAGCCGGGTCATTGCGCAAAGCATCCACTTCATGTCGAATACGGCCCTGCGATTCGTCAAGATCACCAGGAGGAGTTACCAACACCTTGTTCTTTAAATGTCCCCAAAGGAAATAATCACATGGTGTGAGGTCAGGTGATCTTGGCGGCCATTCCACTGCATGGTTGAGGATGATGACTCGGTCTCCAAAGAGTCCCCTCAGTCGATCTCGGACAGCGATACGACGATGTGCTGGGGCGCCGTCTTCGGCCCACCAGAGATATCTGGAGACACCACGAACCTGTCGCTCAAAGTTCTCCTCCAGCTGCGGTATAACTTCATCATTGATCATCTGCAGATACCTGTTACCATTGACATTCCTTTGAAAGAAAAATGGTCCGATCACCTGACCACTTCCACAAAGTCCCAACCAAACAGTCCACTTTTGTCGATTCATGTTGGTGTCAAAATTAAATTCCGGGGGTTGTTCTGTCGGTGCATATTCAAGAACATTGTGGGTATTGACCTTGCCGTCCATGGCGAAAGCAGCTTCATCGCCGATAACGAGATACCGCAGGAAATTGACATCTGCTTCGCAACGTGCTATCAACCATCTGGCAAGCACCAGCCACCTGGCAAAATCCCCTGGCGTAAGTTGATGCCGGATGTGATTCCGATATGGATGTTGGTGGAGGTCCAGTCTTGTTATTCGGTTGAATGTTGCCTAAGGCAATTCCGCCCCATTTTGTCTTGCACTGGTATCCCTAGGATGCTCCAAAACTTGCTGCCTTACTGCTGCAATGTTCATTTCCGATCGCCCAGTGCGCCTCCTACCAGAATTCTCCTTGTTGCGGTTGAGGCTAGTGCCATGCTCTTGGTATTTTCTAACATTCGTCCAGATGGTTTTGGCTGCTGGAGGCTCCCGTTCTGGGAAACGTTCCCTGAACGCATCACGAGTTCACTGCAAACTTCCAGTTTGGTGAAAGGTTGTAACCACGAAGGTCCGCTGTTCAGTCGTAAGTTGAACCATATTTTCAATGACTCAGACTGTCTCTAAACCCATACACTGCAGGACCATCATAAATATCCATCTAAAACAAAGGATGATGCAACCGACGATTACCAGACCAGCTTAACAATTTTACATAATCAATTTGGCAGTCGACAAGTAATACGTCCATTTAAAATTGGCTTGCACCAATTAGCCAAACTTGTAAAAATGCGATTTGAACATGTCATTTTCAATGAACATGTACTCGGTCATGTGTGACAGCAATGATGCATGAAAGGCATCAATGCAAAGCTGAGGATCTCCTCATAATTGGAAAACAACATGTAAATTGTCAAACTAAATAGCCTTTGCATATTAACCCCTTGAATTCGGATTACCTTTTTTTTGATATGCACTGTAGAACTTTTAATGACTAAATATAAACACTTTGGGAAGAATATATTGTGTCACTCCACCAACATCTGTACATCGAGGACTTTAGTTCATACATTTTTTGTTAAAGTCCATCTTAAGCATCGGAAAAAGACAATAACATTCACAAAATAATAATTTTTTATTTATTTATAACAAAGTCCTTTAAAATACATATCTCAGCCAAGCAACGGAATTTTAAAACAAGTCTCTCACTTTTGAATGGGGGAAGACATGGCGTCTGAAGACCACCATTTTGTTTGTCTCAGGACCATCAACATCAGTGGTGAAGGTGTGTGCAAATCCTCATATTATGAAAAGAGGTTGTGCAGAAAAATGCTGTTCCTTTTTGAGGTAAACATTGCCTCAGAAAAAGAAATATGAGCTCAACATTACGTTCACATCAACAACAACAACAACAACAAAACGATCACTTTGGAGAAATATTACCTTCAGAACAACAACTACACCTCCAATAACAGTATCGCTTTGGAGAAATAAATGTTACTTCAACATCAACTTAACAACAACAACAACAACAACAACAACAACAACAACAACAACAACAACAGATGGCTTTGAAGAAATATTACCTTCAGAACAACAACTACACCTCCAATAACAGGATCGCTTCGGAGAAATAAATGTTACTTCAACTTCACAACAACAACAGCAGCAACAACAACAACAACAAGAGCAACAACAACAACAACAGATGGCTTTGAAGAAATATTACCTCAACATTACCTTCACAACAACAACACGATCACATGAACAGTTTTCCATCTCAGGTCGGCACGAGTGTTCTCATCGTCCTCCACCAATAAAGCGAGACTTGAAAATAAACAGTTCCCATCACCAAATAAATAGTTTTAACGAAAAATCTCCGATTGTTTGGAGCTGTACATATCGGCATTTTACAACAACAACTTCCGCACAACATATTACAACAACAACAGGATCGCTTCAGAGATAAAAACATTACCTTGTACATATTACCTTCAGAACAACAACTAAACCTCCAATAACAGGATCGTTTTGGAAAAATATATATTACCTCAACATTAACTTCACAACAACAACAAAAACAACAACAACAACAGTATTGCTTGGGAGAAAGAAGTTTTTTAGGCCTGGATTTGAGGCCTGGAGGCCAAAAGCCTGAGGCCTATACATGCTATGGCCTTCTCAAGGCCCGTGATGGCTCTCGGCTGCAACCTTTCGATATATATTTGATAATCCTTGCTTTACATTGAAGGGAAAACTGATATGGAAGGAATAACGATTGTGAATACTGTAAATGCTTCCACAGATGGCTTGGGCCGACCTGAGCGGGAACATGGCGGCCGAAGCCAGCTGTCCAGCCAATGGGGTGTAAGACCTTCGATGGTCCACCCACTGATTTACTAAGACAAAACTTATAAGAATAAAACAAAACAAAGAACTCACCTCAGAAGGGAAAAACCTCCATGAAACAACGCAATTCACACAAGTCCCAGTTTTTAACCTGGAGGGAAATGAGACGTAGAGAAAGTGCGAAACTCAAATATGCCATTTGTGGACAGAGGACGTGGGAGGAGGGAGTGGAAACGGGTGACGTAGAGGCCACGCCTACAAACCGCCACAATAAATAAATAAGTAAGGAATTTTGAATTGAATTAATTGATATTAAAGCGCGGCGTTACGCGCGCTGCTTGCGAGCAAGGAGGAAGAGGACAAGCGGTAACTTATAAGCGTCTTTATTTCAGGAGCTCACTTAGGGCTGTGCTCCGGGCTGCGCGCCCGGTGTATCTCATGAGGCCACGCCTACCCCTCGGGCATGGCCACCGCCCACTTGGTGTCACCACGCCAGTGGGCTTTTGTGTCCGCCACACGCGCCCCCCCAGAATTCCCGCGCACCTGGAGGGCCAGTTTGCGGGGCAGACGAAGACGTACTCCGCCGTGCGAAGCTCCGGGGCGACGTGCGTCGGTGGGTGCCCGTGGCATGCCGTTGGCACCGGGGCGAACCTCTGGGCGGTCTCTTGCAGAGCGGAGCGCTGCTGTGCCGCGGACCATGGTGCCGTGGAGTCGGGGAGGAACTCGCCCGGCACCCGCAGCGGTTGCCCGAAGACCAACTCCGCCGCGGATGCACGCAGGTCCTCCTTGGGCGCCGTCCGGAGGCCCAGCAGGACCCAGGGGAGCCTGTCGACCCAGCCGCCATCGCGGAGGGTGGCCCGGAGCGCGGCCTTCAATGAGCAGTGAAATCGCTCACACAGGCCGTTAGCCTGGGGGTGGTAGGCCGTGGTTCGGTGCAGCCAGACCCCGAGCCCCTGCGTGACCGCCCCCCAGAGCTCCGAGGTGAACTGGGGGCCGCGGTCGGACGAAATGTCTGAGGGGGCGCCGAACCGGGCGACCCAGGTGGCGATGAAAGCCTGTGCGACATCGGCCGCCGTTGTTGACGCCAAGGGCACAGCCTCCGGCCACCGGGTGGTGCGGTCCACCATGGTGAGGACGTAGGTGAAACCCCGCGAGGGGGGCAGAGGTCCCACCAGGTCCACGTGGACGTGGTCAAACCGGCGTTCCGGCACCGTGAACGGAGCCAACGGGGCCTAGGTGTGCCGGTGCACCTTGGCGCGCTGGCACGCGAGGCACGTCCTGGCCCAGCCACGGACGGCCTTCCGGAGGCCATGCCAGACGAAATTGTCGGCGATCAGCCTTTGGGAGGCCCTCGCGCCCGGGTGGGACAGGCCGTGGATGGCGTCAAACACCTGGCGCTGCCAGCCCGCGGACACGATGGGGCGAGGACGCCCGAGGGAGACGTCGCACAAGAGGGCCGCGCCCGCGCCGTCGAACGGCACCTCCGTGACGCGGAGGCCCGTGACGGCGGTCCGCAAGGCCTGGACGTCGGGGTCAGCGGCCTGGTCCGCTGCCATCCGGGCATAGTCGATGCCGAGGTGGACTGTGTGGGCGACGGCCCGGGAAAGGCAATCCGCCACCGGGTTGTCCTTCCCCGCGACATGCTGGATGTCCGTCGTGTACTCGGACACGGCCGAGAGGTGACGCTGCTGCCGGGCCGACAACGGCTCGGTGACCTTGCCCATCGCGAAGATCAGCGGCTTGTGGTCGACGAAGGCAGTGAACGCACGGCCCTCGAGCAGATGGCGTAAGTGCCTGACCGCCAAGTGAAGCCCGAGCAACTCGCGGTCGAAGGTACTGTAACGGCGTTCGGGCGGGCGAAGCTGCAGGCTAAAGAACGCCAGCGGTTGCCAAGCTCCACGCACCCATTGCTCGTGCACCGCGCCCACCGCGTAGTCCGAGGCATCGGTGGTGAGGGCGATCGGTGCATCGGGCGCCGGGTGCGCAAGCATGGTGGCGTTAGCCAAGGCGAGCTTCGCGCCCGTGAACGCCGTGTCCATCTGCTCGGTCCAGGTAACGTCGCCTTTGCCCGGCTTACCTTGGAGAGCTTCGTGCAGGGGGCGCAGGAGCTGGGCGATACGGGGCAGGAACCGATGGTAAAAGTTCACCATGCCCAGGAACTCCTGCAGCCCTCTGATCGTGCGGGGGCGCGGAAACCCCTTCACCGCCTCCACCTTGGCCGGCACGGGGACGGCTCCGTGCCTGGTGACACGGTGCCCCAGAAAATTGATTATGGCGGCGCCGAACCGGCACTTTGCGGGGTTCACAATCAGGCCATGCTGGCCCAGGCGTTCGAAGAGCGTGCGGAGGTGGCGTAGGTGCTCTTCGCGGGATGCGCTGGCGACGAGGATATCGTCCAGGTAGACGTAGACAAAATCCAAGTCACGCAGGACGCTGTCCATCAGTCGCTGGAACGCCTGAGCCGCATTCTTCAGACCGAAGGGCATGCGCAGGAACTCGAAGAGTCCGAATGGCGTGATGACCGCCGTCTTCGGGACGTCCTCCGGCCTGACGGGGACCTGATGGTAGCCGCGTATGAGGTCCACCTTCGAGAAGAAGGACATGCCCGCCAAACGGGCGGAAAAGTCCTGAATGTGGGGGACGGGGTAGCGGTCGGGAGTCGTGGCGTCATTGAGACGGCGATAGTCCCCGCACGGTCGCCATCCCCCGCCGGGCTTCGGCACGATGTGCAGCGGCGACGCCCAAGCGCTCTCTGAGCACCGAACAATGCCGAGTCGCTCCAGGGTAGCGAACCCCGCTTTTGCCACCGCCAGCTTCGTCGGCTCGAGGCGGCGTGCCCGGGCGTAGACCGGTGGCCCGACGGTGGGGATGTGATGGGCCACCCCGTGCTTGACGGCCCCCGCCGAGAAGGTGGGCCGCGTGAGGGCCGGGAAGCCGGCGAGGAGGCGGGTGAATGCGTCCGCTGCCGGAAGCGTACAGACCAACGTGGCCGGAACCGAACCGTTCGGCAAGCCGCTTGGCAAGCCGCTCGTTGAGCTGCTCGGCGAGCTGGGCAACCCACAAGCGAGAGAGCTGAACGTCTCGGCCTGGACAAGACGTCTGCGCTTGACGTCGACCAGGAGCCCATTAGCGCACAGGAAGTCCGCGCCAAGCAGTGCCATGGGCACGTCGGCGGTGACGAACGTCCATCGGAAAACCTGCCCTCCGAACCGCAGAGAGAGGCAGCGTTTTCCGTACATACGGATGGGCGTCCCGTTCGCGGCAAGCAGCGCGGGGCCCCCACCCGCGGCGTGCTTGTCTGACGTGCTGGCGGGAACGACACTCACCTGCGCTCCCGTGTCGCACAGGTAACGGCACCCGGAGAAGGTGTCCGTTATGAACAGCAGGCTGCTAGAACGGCCGGCGCTCATCGCCACTATTGAGCGCCGGCCCGGGCATTTCCCGACCTGTTGAAGGAGCATGGCGGATGACACTGCCGAGCTTCGTGGCCGAACTTGGCGTGAAACCAGCACCAGGTGGTGGAGCTGGAGGAGCGCGGCTGGCTCCGCCAGGCCGGTGGAGTTGGCGGGTTTCCCCGCGGTGGCGGTTTTCGCCGCGGCGGTGAGCGGGGCGTGGCGGCGGTCACGAGGTGCGTATCAGCATGCTGCGTATGCTGTATAAGCTGATGCTGTGGATCAGCAGCATCAGCAGCATTAGCAGCATCAGCCACGAGGGCCGTGACGGCCACGCCGACTCTCGCCCGCATGTCCGAAGCGGCGAAGTACTTGTCCGCCTCGGCTGCCAATGCTCGGGGTTCCGTTAGCCCGGTCCCGGCCAACGCGAGGCGAACCTGCGCTGGAAGTTGGCGACGGAAAAGCGCCCGGAATAGAGAACCGGGGGCTTCGTCGCCCAGCAGTGACAGCATATGGTCCATTCGGACCGACGGGCGCGTGTCACCGAGCTCGGGGAGATCCAGGAGGCGGTCGGCCCGTGCGTCGTCCGTGAGGCCGAACGTGGCTAGGAGTAGCCGCTTGAGTGCCTCGTACTTGTGGCCGTCCGGTGGGTGGCGAAGGACGGACACAACCCGAGCGGCCGTGCCGGGCCCGAGGGAGGCGACGACGTGGCAATAGCGCGTGTCATCGCCGGTGAGGCGCCGAAGCTGAAATTGGGCTTCGGCCTGGACGAACCAGACTTCGGCCTGAGCCTCCCAAAATTCGGGAAGTTTGATGAAGTTGGCAATGGCAATGGCGTCGCGTGTGGAAGGATCGCTCCGGCAGATCCAACGTCGAGGGGGTCACCAGTAAAGCGCGGCGTTACGCGCGCTGCTTGCGAGCAAGGAGGAAGCGGACAAGTGGTAACTTATAAGCGTCTTTATTTCAGGAGCTCACTGTAACACTGGCGCGCTCCGGGCTGCGCGCCCAGTTTATCTCATGAGGCCATGCCTACCCCTCGGGCGTGGCCACCGCCCACTTGGTGCACGGAATGATGTCACCACGCCAGTGGGCTTTTGTGTCCGCCACAATATCATCATTAGCCATGGTCATAAAGAAACCAAGTAGAACATGTTCAACTTGAGGTCCATGACATGGTCGAAGGGTCATTCTCTCGTGATCATAGGAATCTCTTGTGATGGAGCTGAGTCCATGGGCCTATCACTTCATCATTGCAGACAGGTCGCCGGTCTCTCTGTCTCTTCTTCCACCTCATTTCTGGTCGAGCACCCACTTCCCTCTCCATGTTCTGCCACCACCCCCTCCCCCACCTCCCCCCCCCCCCCCAGATCTGCAGGATACATGCGGTCCGCTAGCAACCCACTTCTACTGAAACTTCCCAAATCCAGAACCACTGCTCACCTCCACTATTTCATTCCTCTTTTCTCCCGCCTGTGGAAAAAACTTCCACACTTTTCCAATTTAATTGTTCCCTCCATGTCTTCAAGTCAGCGGTTCACCACCATATCAGGTCATCACCCCATCCAAAACCTTGATCTTTTCTATACCTGTTAAACCATCCCACACCCCTCCCAACATTTAGCTTATGTGTCCATCTTGTCCACCCCTTGCGTTATTCCCAATTCCTCACTGTTACCGGCTTCCCTTGTTTGTCCATCTCGGTCTACCTTCTCCCTAAACCCTGCTATTGGTGCTTCCCCTTTCTCCTGCTGTTCCCTTTCCTATGCTGTGTTCTGATCTGTTCTGTGTCAGAGTTCTTAAATGTGTCTAAACCTTGAATAAAACAAGTACAGATACATTGAAAGTACACTGCCCCCATGCCAAATAATTAAATATCCTACAGCGCGGCAATTAAAAGACATTGAAAAATACTTCATATATATATATATATATATACAGTCATGTGAAAAAGTAAGTACACCCCACGTAAAGTTTTGATTTCTTCAACATATTTCAACATACAGCTATTTGATCTTCATTTCAACAATATTGATAGATAAAGGTGATATTAAAGCGCGGCGTTACGCGCGCTGCTTGTGAGCAAGGAGGAAGCGGACAAGCGGTAACATATAAACGTCTTTATTGCAAGACTACACTGTAACACTGAACTTCTCCGGGCTGGTCGCCCGGGGTATATCATGAGGCCACGCCTACCCCTCGGGCGTGGCCACCGCCCACTTGGTGCGTGGAATGATGTCACCACGCCAGTGGGCTTTTGTGTCCGCCACACGCGCCCCCCCAGAATTCCCGCGCACCTGGAGGGCCAGTTTGCGGGGCAGACGAATGACCCGGCCGAAGCGCCCCCTGGCGATCGGCGGCGTCCGGGGTGCAGGGATACCAGGTGGGATGCCCCTGGCTGCCCCTGGGATGGGTGCAGGACCGGGGGGCGCCGTGGCGGCGGGGCTGGGCGGTGCCGGGGGTCCGCCCGCAGGAGGGCGGCCCCGACGTGGGGGTCGGGCCACTGGCGGTGGATGGTCCACATCGAGGTGGGCCGGCTTGAGGCGGTCTACCGAAACGCGGTCAGGAGTACCGCCGATGTCCAGGGTGAAGTGCTTCGCCCCGGTCTCCAGCACGCGGAAAGGCCCGTCATACGGGGGCCGCAGTGGTGTCCGATGGGCATCGTGGCGGACGAAGACGTACTCCGCCGTGCGAAGCTCCGGGGCGACGTGCGTCGGTGGGTGCACGTGGCATGCCGTTGGCACCGGGGCGAACCTCTGGGCGGTCTCTTGCAGAGCGGAGCGCTGCTGTGCCGCGGACCATGGTGCTGTGGAGTCGGGGAGGAACTCGCCCGGCACCCGCAGCGGTTGCCCGAAGACCAACTCCGCCGCGGATGCGCGCAGGTCCTCCTTGGGCGCCGTCCGGAGGCCCAGCAGGACCCAGGGGAGCCTGTCGACCCAGCCGCCGTCGCGGAGGGTGGCCCGGAGCGCGGCCTTCAATGAGCGGTGAAATCGCTCACACAGGCCGTTAGCCTGGGGGTGGTAGGCCGTGGTTCGGTGCAGCCGGACCCCGAGCCCCTGCGCAACCGCCCCCCAGAGCTCCGAGGTGAACTGGGGGCCGCGGTCGGATGCGATGTCTGAGGGGGCGCCGAACCGGGCGACCCAGGTGGCGATGAAAGCCTGCGCGACATCGGCCGCCATTGTCGACGCCAAGGGCACGGCCTCCGGCCACCGGGTGGTGCGGTCCACCATGGTGAGGACGTGGGTGAAACCCCGCGAGGGGGGCAGAGGTCCCACCAGGTCCACGTGGACGTGGTCAAACCGGCGTTCCGGCACCGTGAACGGGGCCAACGGGGCCTGGGTGTGCCGGTGCACCTTGGCGCGCTGGCACGTGAGGCATGTCCTGGCCTAGCCGCGGACGGCCTTCCGGAGGCCATGCCAGACGAACTTGTCGGCGATCAGCCTTTGGGAGGCCCTCGCGCCCGGGTGGGACAGGCCGTGGATGGCGTCAAACACCTGGCGCTGCCAGCCCGCAGGCACAATGGGGCGAGGACGCCCGAGGGAGACGTCGCACAAGAGGGCCGCGCCCGCGCCGTCGAACGGCACCTCGGTGACGCGGAGGCCCGTGACGGCGGTCCGCAAGGCCTGGACGTCGGGGTCAGCGGCCTGGTCCGCTGCCATCCGGGCGTAGTCGATGCCGAGGTGGACTGCGTGGGCGACGGCCCGGGAAAGGCAATCCGCAACCGGGTTGTCCTTCCCCGCGACGTGCTGGATGTCCGTCGTGTACTCGGACACGGCCGAGAGGTGACGCTGCTGCCGGGCCGACCACGGCTCGGTGACCTTGCCCATCGCGAAGATCAGCGGCTTGTGGTCGACGAAGGCAGTGAACGCCCGGCCCTCGAGCAGATGGCGGAAGTGCCTGACCGCCAAGTGAAGTCCGAGCAACTCGCGGTCAAAGGTACTGTAACGGCGTTCGGGCGGGCGAAGCTGCCGGCTAAAGAATGCCAGCGGTTGCCAAGCTCCACGCACCCATTGCTCGTGCACCGTGCCCACCGCGTAGTCCGAGGCATCGGTGGTGAGGGCGATCGGTGCATCGGGCGCCGGGTGCGCGAGCATGGTGGCGTTAGCCAAGGCGAGCTTCGCGCCCGTGAACGCCGTGTCCATCTGCTCGGTCCAGGTAACGTCGCCTTTGCCCGGCTTACCTCGGAGAGCTTCGTGCAGGGGGCGCAGGAGCTGGGCGATACGGGGCAGGAACCGATGGTAAAAGTTCACCATGCCCAGGAACTCCTGCAGCCCTCTGATCGTGCGGGGGCGCGGAAACCCCTTCACCGCCTCCACCTTGGCCGGCAGGGGGACGGCTCCGTGCCTGGTGACACGGTGCCCCAGAAAATCGATTGTGGCGGCGCCGAACCGGCACTTTGCGGGGTTCACAATCAGGCCATGCTGGCCCAGGTGTTCGAAGAGCGTGCGGAGGTGGCGTAGGTGCTCTTCGCGGGACGCGCTGGTGACGAGGATATCGTCCAGGTAGACGTAGACAAAATCCAAGTCGCGCAGGACGCTGTCCATCAGTCGCTGGAACGCCTGAGCCGCATTCTTCAGACCGAAGGGCATGCGCAGGAACTCGAAGAGTCCGAATGGCGTGATGACCGCCGTCTTCGGGACGTCCTCCGGCCTGACGGGGACCTGATGGTAGCCGCGTATGAGGTCCACCTTCGAGAAGAAGGACCTGCCCGCCAAACGGGCGGAAAAGTCCTGAATGTGGGGGACGGGGTAGCGGTCGGGAGTCGTGGCGTCATTGAGACGGCGATAGTCCCCGCATGGTCGCCATCCCCCGCCGGGCTTTGGCACGATGTGCAGCGGCGACGCCCAAGCGCTCTCTGAGCGCCGAACGATGCCGAGTCGCTCCAGGGTAGCGAACCCCGCTTTTGCCACCGCCAGCTTCGTCGGCTCGAGGCGGCGTGCCCGGGCGTAGACCGGTGGCCCGACGGTGGGGATGTGATGGGCCACCCTGTGCTTGACGGCCCCCGCCGAGAAGGTGGGCCGCGTGAGGGCCGGGAAGCCGGCGAGGAGGCGGGTGAATGCGTCCGCTGCCGGAAGCGTACAGACCAACGTGGCCGGAACCGAATCGTTCGGCAAGCCGCTTGGCAAGCCGCTCGTTGAGCTGGGCAACGCACATGCGAGCGAGCTGAACGTCTCGGCCTGGACAAGCCGTCTGCGCTTGACGTCGACCAGGAGCCCATTAGCGCACAGGAAGTCCGCGCCAAGCAGTGCCATGGGCACGTCGGCGGTGACGAACGTCCATCGGAAAACCTGCCCTCCAAACCGCAGAGAGAGGCAGCGTTTTCCGTACGTACGGATGGGCGTCCCGTTCGCGGCAAGCAGCGCGGGGCCCCCACCCGCGGCGTGCTTGTCTGACGTGCCGGCGGGAATGACACTCACCTGTGCTCCCGTGTCGCACAGGTAACGGCGCCCGGAGAAGGTGTCCGTTATGAACAGCAGGCTGCTCGAACGGCCGGCGCTCATCGCCACAATTGAGCGCCGGCCCGGGCGTTTCCCGACCCGTTGAAGGAGCACGGCGGATGACACCGCCGAGCTTCGTGGCCGAACTTGGCGTGGAACCAGCACCAGGTGGTGGAGCTGGAGGAGCGCGGCTGGCTCCGCCAGGCCGGTGGAGTCGACGGGTTTCCCCGCGGTGGCGGTTTTCGCCGCGGCGGTGGGCGGGGCGTGGCAGCGTTCACGAGGTGCGTATCAGCATGCTGTTGAACCTCAGCGTGCTGTAGAAGATGATGCTGTGGAACATCAGCGTCGAAGGCCGTGATGGCCACGCCAACGCTCGCCCGCGTGTCCGAAGCAGCGAAGTACTTGTCCGCCTCGGCCGCCAATGCTCGGGGTTCCGTTAGCCCGGTCCCGGCCAACGCGAGGCGAACCTGCGCTGGAAGTTGGCGACGGAAAAGCACCCGGAATAGCGAACCGGGGGCTTCGTCGCCCAACAGTGACAGCATATGGTCCATTCGGACCGACGGGCGCGTCTCACCGAGCTCGGGGAGATCCAGGAGGCGATCGGCCCGTGCGTCGTCCGTGAGGCCGAACGTGGCTAGGAGTAGCCGCTTGAGTGCCCCGTACTTGTGGCCGTCCGGTGGGTGGCGAAGGACGGACACAACTCGAGCGGCCGTGCCGGGCCCGAGGGAGGCGACGACATGGCAGTAGCGCAGGTCGTCGTTGGTGAGGCGCCGAAGCTGAAATTGGGCTTCGGCTTGAACGAACCAGACTTCGGCCTGGGCCTCCCAAAATTCGGGAAGTTTGACGAAGGCGGCCATGGCGATGGCGTCGCGTGTGGAAGGATCGCTCCGGCAGATCCAACGTCGAGGGTCACCAGTAAAGCGCGGCGTTACGCGCGCTGCTTGTGAGCAAGGAGGAAGCGGACAAGCGGTAACATATAAACGTCTTTATTGCAAGACTACACTGTAACACTGAACTTCTCCGGGCTGGTCGCCCGGGGTATATCATGAGGCCACGCCTACCCCTTGGGCGTGGCCACCGCCCACTTGGTGCGTGGAATGATGTCACCACGCCAGTGGGCTTTTGTGTCCGCCACAATATAATATAACAAATATCATGAAACATTTACATTTTGTAGTCCATTGTATAATTTAAATAAACATCAATGCTAATTTCGCATGTGGAAAAAGTAAGAACACCCTTGGCTCTAATAGGTGGTATTGCCCCCTTTGGCAGAAACAACCTCAAGTAGGCGTTTCTTATAACTGTCTACCTGTCTCTGACATCGACTGGGAGAAATTTTTGCCCACTCCTCCATGCAGAATTATTTCAGCTGTGCGATGTTTGAGGGGTTTCTTGCATGCACAGCTCGTTTCGAATCCCCCCACAACATATCGATGGGATTTAGATCCGGGCTTTGACTTGGCCATTCCAGAACCATCCATTTCTTTCTTTTCAGCCATTTTTTGGTGGATTTACTGGTATGTTTAGGGTCATTGCCATGTTGCAAGGTCCACCTTCGCCCTTCGGTTGAGCTTCAACTTTCCGACAGATGGCCTCACATTATCCTCAAGCACCCTCTGGTACAATGAAGAATTCATACTGGATTCTATAATGGTGAGCTGCTCAGGCCCCGATGCAGCAAAGCTGCCCAAAAACCATAATATTTCCACCACCATGCTTTACAGTTGGTATCAGGTTCTTGTGGTCAAATGCTGTCTTTGGTTTTCGACAAACATGTCTTCTGGTACTGTGGCCAAATAGCTCGACCTTTGACTCATCTGTCCATAGCACATTGTTCCAGAAGTGCTGGTCTTTGCCGAGGTGTTCATTGGCAAACTTTTGTCTTGCCCTGATGTTCTTTCTGGACAGCAAAGGTTTCCTCCTGGCACATCTCCCATGTAGATCAAATTTTTGCGGCCTCTTTCTAATGGTACACTCGTGCACTTTGACATCAACAGTGGCAAGAGCTACGTGTAGGTCACGTGATGACATTCTGGGGTTCTTAGAGACTTCTTTCAGCATATTGCGGTCTGCTCTCGGGCTGAACTTGCTGTGGCGGCCTGGCTTGAACAAGTTGGCAGTTGTTTGGAATCTTCTCCACTTGTAGATGATCTTCCGGACAGTCGAATGATCAATTTCAAATTGTTTGGAGATGTTTTAATCCCTTCCCAGACTCGTAGGCATCTATAACCTTCTTTCTGAAGGCCTCAGAGAGCTCTTTTGATCTAGGCATGGTGACGCCGCACACTTCAACAACAAAGAGCAAACCAAACTAAATGTCTGAGGTTTAAATAAGACAGGTTCCTCCAAGATCCTCTCTAACGATGTTCTAAGCATTTGCACCTGAGCTGGTGCACCCAATTCTAATTTTAGGTATTTGAAGTAGTGATAAATGCAGGGGTGTACTTACTTTTTCCACATGCGAAATTTGCATTTATGTTTATTTAAATTATACAATGGGCTACAAAATGTAAATGTTTCATGATATTTGTTATATTATATCACCTTTATCTATCAATATTTTTGAAATGAAGATCAAATAGCTGTATGTTGAAATATGTTGAAAAAGTCAAAACTTTACATGGGGTGTACTTACTTTTTCACGTGACTGTATATATATATATATATATGACCAAAAGTATGCGGACACCCAAACATTGAACGTCTCATTCCAAAATAATGGCCATTAATATGGAGTTGGTACCCCCTTTGTTGCTATAACAGCCTCCACTCTTCTGGGAAGGCTTTCCACTAGATATTATAGGTTCTCAAAGTGGTCCCTACCGCCCCCCAGTGGATGCTGGGAACTTTCAAGGGGGCGCTCCAGAGTGCACGGGCGGTAGGGGGGCGCTGGCAATGATTTGGGGGGCACTGGCGATTTCGAGGAGCAGCGGCGATTTGGAGTGCTCATTGGGCTTCCTGCAGTCTGAACAGGTTACCCGGCGCCATTCGGCAAATTGGCCATCCAATCAACGACCACATTCTTTCCCCCTCCACATGGTTTTTATGATCACATATTCGCTGATGTTGGGTCGGTATTTTCTTGTCCATACATGTTCACGCAACAAACATGATAGTGCATGACACCAGCGAAATACTATTGGCCGCCAATGCGGCCAATGGTACAACACTAATTTTTGTCACGTGGTGCCATTTCAACCAATCGGCTTGCAAGAATCTTTTTATGCAGGATATAATACACTCTATTCGTGCTGGACTATTCAACGTGCCTGGTTCAACTTTACAGCCTGGCCTTGCCAGCACAGACATTGGGCAAGGTATGAACAGTCAGTGTTAGCGCTGGTGTTAGTCTTTCGACATTTTGGCGTGTTGATTTCGTTATTCAAAAAAGCTTCACGTCCGGTCGGCTTCAAGATGTCGGCCTCAAAGAAAAAGTGTCGTCAGTATTCCATTGAATACATCAAGTATGGATTCATTCCATCTCCGACGAACAAACAGTTACCGATGTGTTTTTTTTTTTGTTTTTTTTTCTCTTTTTTTTTTGTATACTGAATCGAGGCTCGTGAAAGAGCTAACATTTATTTCACAAACAAATCAACCAGACAAACACAATATACAAAAAGAGGGAGCAGAAGACAAGATGGGGAGCGAAGGGGAAGCACACAACCACAACATTTGAGAGCAGGGAGAAGTGTGGGAGGGAGAGGGCTTGGGGGCAGGAGGCGTGGGAAGGGGAGGGGGGGGGGAGAGGTATAAAACACAAGGGGACCGAAATTAGCGGGGATAGAAAAGATCAAGGTTTTGGATGGGGGAGGATAAGAGATGGTGGTGAACAGCTGTTTTAAAGACCTGGAGGGTGGAGTGGGATTGAAGAGAGTGAGGGAGTTTGTTCCAGAGGCGGGAGAAAAGAGGAATGAAGGAGTGAAGGTGAGCAGAAAGTCTTGATTTTGGCAGTTTAACCATAAGAGAGTTGCAGGCAGATCTTGTGCGACCTGTAGGAATATTTGGGGGACAGAGCCCAGAGAGGGCTGGGGGGGCAAGGCCAGAGAGGAGTCGGTAGAAGACGGAAAGACCACCAACCTGCCTGCGGTGAGTGAGTGAGAGGCCCTTGGAGTTAGCTTCATCGCGGGAGATTCCAATGATTCTGAACGCTTTGGTTTCAACAGCGTGAAGACGGGCAAGGTGTGAGGCAGGAGCACCAGACCAGAGGGGAGAGCAGTATTCCATAGAGCTGCGGATGAAAGCCTTGTATGTGGTGAGGTGCTCAGGTGTGCCAAGGAAAGACTTCGCATGACGGAGGATGCCCAGTCGGCGACTGGCTTTGGAGGCCAGATTTGAAATGTGCTTTTCCCAGGAAAGATCATGGCAAATAGTGAGACCCAAAAGCTTGAGTGACAGAACTTCTTGGAGAGGATTATTCAGAAAGTGGATGGGAGGGTTTTCCAGTCGGTCTTTTCGGAGAGACATCGTAAGAGTGTGAGATTTATCAGGATTGAAAGACATGTTCCATTTGTTTGCCCAGTCTGTGATTTTGTCCAGGTCTGCAGAGAGTGAGAAGGCTGCAGACTGCCGATCTGAGGGATGAGGAATGGAGCGACAGAGAGTAGAGTCGTCAGCAAAGAGATAGAGAGGATTTTCAAGAGAGTCAGAGAGATCATTGATGAAGACCAGAAAAAGCACAGGGCCCAGAACACTACCTTGGGGAACTCCAGCCTGAACAGGAAGAGGAAATGAGAGAAACCCATTCAGGGCCACACGTTGACTACGACCAGAGAGGAAGTCCGCCAGCCATGCGTGGAGATTTCCATGGATACCAAAGGAGGAGAGTTTGGTGAGCAGAGCAGGGTGCCAGACCATATCGAAGGCACGTGAAATGTCAAGGGAGACAGCTCTAATTTCCTGTTTGGCATTGAGGACCTCCATCGTTGTTGAGAAAGCAGAAGCAGCATGTCCAGAGTAGAGTGACCAGGTCTGAAACCAAATTGATGATCAGAGATCAAGCCATTGGAGAAGAGGAAAGATTTCATATCTGAAGCAATGATGGATTCCATGACTTTGCTGATAATTGGGAGAAGGCTGATTGGTCTGTAGTTGCTGGGATCTGTTTTTGCACCTTTTTTGTGCAAAGCTGTGATGTTGGCTGATTTCCAAGCAGATGGCAGATGACCTTGACCAAAAGAGAGGGTGAAGAGAACAGAAAGAGGGAGTGAAAGAGCGGAAGAACATGATTTTAGGACCCGTGGGCTGATGCCGTCAGGACCCGTTGCAGAATCAGAGTCGAGGGTTGACAGAAACTTTTCCACCTTGTCAGGAGGAAAGGACACAGAGTCCAGGAGCAGCTGGGTATGACTGGGTATGGTGGGTGCAGAGAGGGATGGGTTTGGGACACAAGATTTAGAGGCAAACACAGAGTTGAGGCATTCAGCTTTTTCACGTGCGGAGTCAGCCGTTAAGCCGTTTGAGGTGAGGGAGGGGATGGAGGGGGAACAAACACCAGAAACAGATTTGACCAGATGCCACCAGGATTTGGAAGAGGGAGACAGATAAGAGAGTTCGGTCTTGAGAACGGTGAGATATTGTTTCCTGGCTCTCCTGAGGGTGGACACACACTTGTTTCGGGCTTTGTGAAAAGAAATGAGATTTCCTTCCGTTGGATTTGCTTTCCAGGAGACGAAAGCAAGTTGTTTCAGGGCAACAGCCTCACCACAAGATTCCGTGTACCATGGACGGGAGGAAGGGTATGACAACTGAAGACGAGATGGGATAAATCTGTGCATGAGAGAGAGCAATTTACTTTGAAAGAATTCCCAGGATGAGTTGATGTCAGAGGCGGTAGAGATGGGAGACCAGTCCAGATGATTGATGGCTGCTTGAAGACCGTGCCAGTTGGCCTGAGTGAAATGCCAGACTCGTCGACGCTGAGGAGGCTCTCTGAGAACGGTCAGAGAGATGTCCACTTTGACAAGCACATGATCAGATGAGCCGATTGGAGCAGAAGAAGAGCAGCAGACATTTTCAGGGAAGTTTGTCATAACCAAATCCAGAAGAGAAGATGCTCCGTTGACTGAGATCCGGGTCAGGAAATTGACAGATTGTGTCAGTCCCAGTGAGTCACAGAAGTCCTTTGCTGAAGAGCCATGGCTGGTGAGAGCGGTACCCACACCCAGCCAACTGGCATGGTGACAATTGAAATCACCACATATGAGGAAGAGAGAGTTGGGATGGGTAGATAGAAGTTGGTCCATATTATCAGACAGCGAGATGTAGATGGAGTCATCACTGTTTGGTGGACGGTACAACACACATATGAACAAAAGGTGGGAGCAAAGGGGAAGCCGTAGCCAAAGGTATTCCTGGGGGTGAGTTGGAGAGAGGGCAGTGGAGGGCGAGTGAGGAAGAGAGTTTTTTATAAAGATAGCAACCTCACATCCAGGACGAGGCTCAGGTCTATCATACCGGAGGAGGGAGTAACCTGGGAGAGATACCAAGGCATCAGCGACATCATGAAGGAGGAATGTTTCTGTTGAGCAGATCACATCTGGTTTGTCAGAAGCAACCTGTATGGAGAGATCAGTCAAGTTTGAGCGAAGGCCCTGGATGTTTGAGGTCCATACCGTTAATGAAGAGAAAGGGGGAGCATCGGGTCCAGAACAGGGGGGGGGAGGGGTAGGGTAAGATGTGGAAGAGGAGGAAGAGGTAGGGAGAGCTGTTGAAGGTGTGTCAGAGATTTCAGAGATTTCAGAATAGCTTGGAGAAAGAGAAGAATGGGGCGGACAAAAGGTTTGATGGAGATTGGGTGAGGCACAGTGAGGTGTTATTTGAGGAGGGCGAAGAGTGAGGCAGAAGGTTGGGGGAGATGAAGGTGAAAGTTGGAAGGGGGAAGAAGCAGGGAGGATGCTTTGAGGAGGAGGGGTGAGAGGGGAGTCTAGGAGGGGAGGAGCAAGGGAGAGTCTCGGAGGGGAGGGGTGTGGGGGGAGTTTAGGAGGGAGGGGAGGGAAGGGGCAAGAGGGGAGATTTGAAAGGGATGGGTGATGGGGAGGATTTGGAGGGGAGGGGTGAGATTGGATTTTGAAAAGTGTACGATTCATGGGAAACGAACATTTTTTGCAAAATGAGTTTGAGACCTTTGAGTCAAAAATACGTTTGAGGACACTGAAGGAGGGGTGGAGTTCTGGATAGTTTAGGGAATGTAGAAAGGAGGAACTGTAAGAGATGGTATAATATATATTTTTTGGAATGAATAGATTTGGTGAGCAAGACGAAAGCATCCTTTTGTAGGAAAAGAAGAAAAGGGTGTTATAATATATGAGAGAAAATAGTTGTTCAGGGGAGAGATTATACATTTCTAACCACGTGATCGCGTGATCGCGAACGAAGAACGAACGAACAAATAAGAATAAGAACAACAAATAAACGAATAAGACCTGGGAAGGAAATATTTTTTTTGGTTTTTTTTTTTTTTGAGTAGAGATATTAAACAAGGAGGTATGGGGTGAACAACTGGGACGAAACAGAGAACGAAAATAATTGCAGCGCATTCGACGAATCGCTGAGAGAAAAACAAAACCACAAGGTCGGAGACGGTACGGTAGCCTAAGCCTACGAGTACTAGGCCGCAGAATACTCGATACGCATTAACCGACGATTGTGTATACATGTACGAAAAATTAGCACCGAAAATTTTCCAACAGATACGCTATAGGTACATACACCGAAAGATAGATACAGTCTCGACAAAAACACAATTGAGAAAGTTCACTTAGCTTCGAAAGCGTGAGCGCATGGAACAGCTTCGAAAAAGTTTGTTTGTTGTGTGGTATCACGCTGTCCAATGAAGCAATGAAACCATCTCGACTGAGCGAGCACCTGAGTAAAAAGCACAGTGATAGGGCTCGCACAGAGGTCAGCTATTTCCAATCGCTGAAAGAGAAATTTGAGAAGCGTTCCACGGTAACGACGATGTTCAAAGCCAGCCAAAAGCTCATGGATAAAGGACTGGAAGCGTCGTATAAGCTGTCATTGCTCATCACCAGATCTGGAAAACCGTATTCAATCGGCGAACAGTTGATCAAACCAGCTGTTGGGGAAGTGATAAAAACCGTTTTGGGCCAGGATCCGAATCCAGTTCTCTCGTCGATTGCGCTCAGCAATGATTCCGTGGCCAGGCCGATTGATGAAATGTCATCAGATGTAGAAGATAAGCTGTGTAGTGAGCTGAGAAGCACACACTTCACCATCCAGCTGGATGAGTCCACTTTGCGTGACAGTGCAGCTCTGTTACTCTGCTACGTTCGCTTCATCTGTGATCAGGAAATGGTGGAAGAAATGTGTTTGCCCACTCTCTCCAGACCGATACGAAGGGTTCTTCCATCTTCCAAACGTTGGAGAAGTACTTTACTTTACTGATAAGAACATACCGATGGAAAACATTCTCGCTTGCGCGATGGACAGGGCACCAGCGATGGTTGGCCGCCAGCGTGGTTTTATTGTGCTTCTGAAGAACCAGGTACCGTCCGTGTTCGCCATTCACTGTGTCGTGCACCGCCAGCATCTTATAGCAAAAGCACTCAGCACCAGATTTCATACATCACTCCAAACAGTAATCAAAGCAGAGAATAAAATCAAGGTGTCGTCTCTGCATGATCAGCTGTTTCGTCAGCTTTGCCAGGAGAACGATGAGGCATTCGAGCGGCTCCTGTTGCATACCGAAGTTCGATGGTTGTCCAAAGGCGCTGCTTGTTTGACCCGTTTCCATGCCCTCTTCTTAACAGTCGTCGAGTTTCTGTCGGAAAATTGATACGGATCAATCGGAGAAAGTGAATGCGATTGAGCATGATGTGGGATACCTCACGGACATATTCAGTATACTGAATGATGTCAACAAACAACTCCAGGGTGACCATATGACACTGATTCAAGCAAAGAAAGTGATTGGCGCGTTCGTAACCAAGGCGACTCTGCACAGGGAAATCCTCGGCCGCAGAGATATGTACCACTTTCTCCAGTTGGCAAAGGAAACTGCTGTTTCTGATGAAGAGCTGCTCGTTTATTGCAATCACCTTGAGAAGATTCATGGAGATATGGAGCAGCGTTTCAGAGACATGCTAGAACTGTCGGTGCCAGCATGGGTGATCAACCTATTCAAATGTGACATTCAAGATGTGAAGCGCGAATTACAGAACGAAATTATCAACCTCCACAATGATGATGAGGCGAAGGCAAGATTCTCGCAGCATGAATACAGCAAATTCTGGATTCTGGAGTGGGGCGAATACCCCGCAATGTCGACAGAGGTAGAACTGCTGCTGATGGCGTTCCCCACATCATACCTTGTTGAAAGAGGGTTCAGCTCCGTGATGGTGCTGCTGACCAAGTATCGAAACCGCCTTGACATTACCAAGAGGGGCGATATGCGTCTCTACCTCACTGAGATGGAGCCAGACGTTCGTAATCTCGCAGCGAGTCACCAGGCCCACCCTTCACACTAACGGTATTTGGGCCTGTGATAACAGATTCCCAGTTTGCCTCACCTGTACCTGTTCTGCTGAAACATTGTAGGTCGTGCAAAATAAAATAAAAAGTAAAGTAAAATAAAGTAAAATATTATTCAGAAAATATTTGGCTTCTGTTATTTTTGCTTCCTATCTACATAAATTATGGGTATCCGACCATGAACGATAGGACAAGGGGGCATTGGGCTGGTCCAAGAGGGCAGAAGGGGGCGATAGTCCAAAAAAGTTTGAGAACCACTGCACTAGATGTTCGAACATTGCTGCGGGGATTTGCTTCCATTCAGCCACAACAGCATTCGTGCGGTCGGGCACTGATGTTGGGCGATTAGGTCTGGCTTGCAGCCGGCGTTCCAATTAATCCCAAAGGTGTTTGATGGGGTTGAGGTCAGGGCTCTGTTGCAGGCCAGTCAAATTCTTCCACCCCGATCTCGACAAACTATTTCTGTATGGATTTCGCTTTGTGCACGGGGGCATTGTCATGCTGAAACAGGAAAGGGCCTTCCCCAAACTGTTGCCACAAAGCTGAAAGCACACATTCGTCTAGAATGTCATTGTGTGCTGTAGCATTAAGATTTCCCTTTACTGGAACTAAGGGGCCTAGTCTGAACCATGAAAAACAGCCCCAGACCATTATTCCTCCTCCACCAAACTTTACTGTTGGCACTTTGCATTTGGGCAGGTGGCGTTCTCCTGGCATCCGCCAAACCCAGATTCGTCCGTCGGACTGCCAGATGGTGAAGCATGATTCATCATTCCAGAGAACGCATTTACACTGCTCCAGAGTCCAATGGCGGCGAGCTTTACTCCACTCCAGCCGACACTTGGCATTGTGCATGGTGATCTTAGGCTTGTGTGCAGCTGCTCGGCCATGGAAACCTATTTCATGAAGCTCCTGATGAACAGTTATTGTGCTGACGTTGCTTCCAGAGGCAGTTTGGAACTCGGTTGTGAGTGTTGCAACCAAAGACAGACGATTTTTACGCGCTTATACACTTGAACACTTGGCGGTCCCGTTCTGTGAGCTTGTGTGGCCTACAACTTCGTGGCTGAGCTGTTGTTGCTCCTAGACGTTTCCACTTCACAATAACAGCACTTACAGTTGACCGGGGTAGCTTGAGCAGGGCAGGAATTTGATGAACTGACTTGTTAGAAAGGTGGCATCCTATGATGGTGCCACGTTGAAAGTCACTGAACTCTTCAGTATGGGCCATTCCACTGTCAATGTTTGTCTATGGAGATTTCATGGCTGTGTGCTTGATTAATTATATATACCTGTCAACAATTGGTGTGGGTGAAATAGCTGAATCCACTAATTAGAAAGTGTGTCCACATACTTTTGGTCATGTAGTGTTCATCTATATATGTATATATATATATCTGTGCAGTGTCTGTGTTGTCCTGTGTTGTCCTGTGTTGTCCTGTGTTGTCACTGAACTACTCCCTCAAACTTTTGTGAAATCCTACCAAACTTCTGGTATGCACCTATCTCTCCTGTCGGTATGTCCTAAGGGTATTTTAAAAGAAAAATTTCCCCAATTTTTTTTTTGGGGGGGAATTTTTTTTTTAACTTAAGTTTTCAACTTCAATTGTTTATAAAATGTAATATCATGTATATTACAAATACATTTGTGCATTATGATTGTTTGAATTATGATTGGTGTAAACCATGACAAAACAGCAATTCAGGTACAGTCATTTATCTATATATCGCCACATCTGGGCAGTGTCTGTTGTCACTGAACTACTCCCTGAAACTTTTGTTTCCGTGGTTGTGAAGTGTTTTTAATAACGTGGTGGTGGTTTTGAATCATGTGGGTGTGAGTTATTTTGAATGATGTGGTGGTGAGGTGTTTCTAAATCACGTGGTGGTGAGGTGTTTTGAATTACGTGATGGTGAGGTGTGTTGAATTACTTGGTGGTGAGATGTTTTTAATTATGTGGTGGTGAGGTGTTTTAAATTAGTTGGTGATGAGGTGTTTTGAATTACTTGGTGGTGAGGTTTTTTAAATTACGTGGTGGTGAGGTGTTTTGAATTACATGGTGGTAAGGTGTTTTGAATTACGTGGTGGTGAGGTGTTTTAAATTATGTGGTGGTGAGGTGTTTTAAATTACGTGGGGGTGAGGTGTTTTAAATTACATGGTGGTGAGGTGTTTTGAATTACGTGGTGGTGAGGTGTAATCGTCCCAAACTTCCAGTCTGCATCTACCCCTCCCGTATGTATGTGCTGAGGGGTTCTTTTTTGAATTTTATGTATTTTTTCAACCTAAATTGCTTATAAAAATGTAATATCACAAACACTACAAATAAATTTGTGCAAAATAATTGTTTGTATTATGATTGGTGTAAATCATGACAACATCGCAACTCAGGTACAGTCATTATCCTCAGCTAAAATAAGCCCATTCCTCAGTAACGACGCGCGGTGGGGTGAGCGCAGCGAGCCGAGCCAAGCAAGTTTATATGTTGGAACCCATCTGTGGATCGGTCCCATCGCCCGATGGGTCTGACCCATCTGTGGATGCACGAGAAATGACAATGCAGACCCATCGGCCGATGGGACCGATCCACAGATGGGTTCCAACATATATATATACTAGTGGGGTCACCCATGGCAATCCCACGGGCATGGACGTGTGTGACATTTGGACATCTTGATTTAGATGCTGCACATTAAATTTTACAAAATGGTTACTGGCAATTCATCAGATCCAGAAATGGTGTTATGAACACAATTTTTTATTTCACATAATATGTGACCCCTCACTCCTCTCCACCGGCCACTCTCCTCTCTCCACCCTCACGCCTCTCCAATCCCACTCCTCCTCACACAACTCTCCAATACCTCCTCACACTCCTCTCCAATCCCTCACACTCCTCTCAAATTCCTCACACTCCCCTCCAATTCCTCACACTCCCCTCCAATCGCTCCTCACTCTCCTCTCCAATCGCTCCTCACTCTCCTCTCCAATTGCTCCTCACTCTCTTCTGCAATTGCTCCTCACTCTTCGCTCCAATCGGCCCTCACTCTCCAACTCCTTGCTCCTCACTCTCCAACCCCTCGCTCCACACTCTCCAACCCCTAGCTCCTTGCTCTCCAAACCTCGCTCCTCAATTTCCAACCCCTCACTCCTCACTCTCCAACCCCTTGCTCCTCACTCTCCAACCCCTCGCTCGTCACTCTCCAACTCCTCGCTCCTCACGCTCCAACCCCTCGCTCCTCACTCTCCTCTCCAATTGCCCCTCACTCTCCAACCCATCGCATCTCACTCTCCAACTCCTCGCTCCTCACTTTCAAACTTCTAGCTCCTCACTCTCCAACCCCTTGCCCCTAACTCTCCAACCCCTCGCTACTCACTTTCCAACTCCTCGCTCCTCACTCTCCAACCCCGTTCCCCTCACTCTCCAACCCCATCGCTCCTCACTCTCCAACTCCTCGCTCCTCTCCAATTTCTCACTCCTCTCCAAACCCTGGCTTCTCACTCTCCAACCCCTAGCTCATCACTCTCCAACCCCGAGCTCCTCACCCTCCAACTCCTCGCTCTCCAACCCTTCGCTCCTCACTCTCCAACCCCTCACTCCTCTCCAATTCCTCACTCCTCTCCCACCCCGAGCTCCTCACTCTCCAACCCCTCGCTCCTCAATCTCCAACTCCTCACTCTCTAATACCTCGCTCCTCACTCACCAACTCCCCGCTCCTCACTCTCCAACACCCCGCCCCTCACTCTCCAACCCCTCATTCCTCTCCAATTTCTCGCTCCTCTCCCACCCCTCGCTCCTCAATCTCCAACCCCTTATGCCTCACTTTCTAAAGCCTCGCTCCTCACTCTCCAACCCCTTGCCCCTCACTCTCCAACCCCTCACTCCTCACTCCCCAACTCCTCGCTCTTCACTCTCCAACTCCTCCCTCCTCACTCTCCAACCCCTCACTCCTCTCCAATTCCTCACTCCTCTCCCACCCCGAGCTCCTCACTCTCCAACCACTGGCTCCTCAATCTCCAACTCCTCACTCTCTAATACCTCGCTCCTCACTCTCAAACTCCCCGCTCCTCACTCTCCAACACCCCGCCCCTCACTCTCCAACTCCTCACTCCTCTCCAATTTCTCACTCCTCTCCTACCCCCAGCTCCTCACTCTCCAACCCCGAGCTCCCCACCCTCCAACCCCTCACTCCTCACTCTCCAACTCCTCGCTGCTCACTCTCCAACTCCTCGCTCCTCACTCTCCAACTCCTTGCTCTTCACTCTCCAACTCCTTGATCTCCAACCCCTCGCTCCTCGCTCTCCAACCCCTTGCTCCTCTCCAATATCTTGCTCATCTCCAACCCCTCACTCCTCGCTCTCCAACTCCTTACTCCTCTTCAATTTCTCGCTCCTCTCCAACCCCAAGCCCCTCACTCTCCAACCCCTAGCTCCTCACTCTCCAACCCCGAGCTCCTCACTCTCCAACCCCGAGCCTTCCCTCACCAACTTCTCGCCCTCCAACCCCTCGCTCTCACTCTCCAACCCCTCACTCCTCTCCAATGTCTCGCTCCTATCCAACCACTAGCCCCTCACTCTCCAACCCCTAGCACCTCGCTCTCCAACCCCTCGCTCCTTGCTCTCCAATCCCTAGCTCCTCACTCTCCAACCCCTAGGCCCTTCCAACCCCTAGCTCCTCGCTCTCCAACCCCTCGCTCCTCGCTCTCCAACCCCTAGCTCCTCGCTCTCCAACCCCTAGCTCATCTCTCTCCAACCCCTAGCTCCTCACTCTCCAACTCCTCGCTCCTCACTCTCCAACTCCTCACTCTCCAACTCCTCACTCTCCAACCCCTCGCTCCTCACTCTCCGACCCCTCACTCCTCACTCTCCTACCACTTGCTCCTCACTCTCCAACACCTCGCTCCTCACTCTCCAACTCCTCGATCTCCAACTCCTCACTACTCGCTCTCCAACCCCTTGCCCTCTCCAATTTCTCACTCATCTCCAGCCCCGAACTCCTCACTCTCCAACCCTAGCTCCTAGCTCTCCAACCCCTCGCTCCTCACTCTCCAACTCCTCACTCCTCTACAATTTCTCGCTCCTCCCCAACCACTAGCACCTCACTCTCCAACCCCTAGCTCCTCACTCCCAAACCCCTAGCTCCTTGCTCTCCATCCCCTAGCTCCTCGCCCTCCAACCACTAGCTCCTCACTCTCCAACCCCTCGCTCCTCGCTCTCCAACCCCTCGGTCCTTGCTCTCCAACCCCTAGCTCTTCACTCTCCAACCCAAAGCTCCTCGCTCTCCAACTCCTCGCTCCTTGCTCTCCAACCCCTCCAACCCCTCGCTCTCACTCTCCAACCCCTCACTCCTCTCCAATTTCTCGCTCCTATCCAACCACTAGCCCCTCACTCTCCAACCCCTAGCACCTCACTCCCCAACCCCTAGCGCCTCGCTCTCCATCCCCTAGCACCTCGCTCTCCAACCCCTCGCTCCTTGCTCTCCAATCCCTAGCTCCTCACTCTCCAACCCCTTGCGCCTCACTCTCCAACTCCTCGCTCGTCACTCTCCAACTCCTCGCTCCTCACGCTCCAACCCCTCGCTCCTCACTCTCCAACCCCTCACTCCTCACTCTCCTCTCCAATTTCCCCTCACTCTCCAACCCATCGCCCCTCACTCTCCAACTCCTCGCCCCTCACTTTCCAACTTCTAGCTCATCACTCTCCAACCCCTTGCCCTTAACTCTCCAACCCCTCGCTACTCACTTTCCAACTCCTCGCTCCTCACTCTCCAACCCCGTTCCCCTCACTCTCCAACCCCATCTCTCCTCACTCTCCAACTCCTCGCTCCTCTCTCCCCAACCCCTCGCTCCTCACTCTCCAACACCTCGCTCCTCTCCAATTTCTCACGCCTCTCCAACCCCTGGCTTCTCACTCTCCAACCCCTAGCTCCTCACTCTCCAACCCCGAGCACCCCACCCTCCAACTCCTCGCTCTCCAACCCCTCGCTCCTCACTCTCAAACCCCTCACTCCTCTCCAATTTCTCGCTCCTCTCCCACCCATCACTCATCAATCTCCAAACCCTCGCTCCTCACTCTCCACTCCTCGCTCCTCACTCTCCAAGCCCTAACCTCACTCTCCAATTCTCCGCTCCTCACTCTCCAACCCCTCATCCCTCACTCTCCAACCCCTCACTCCTCACTTTCCAAATCCTTGCTCCTCACTCTCCAACCCCTTTCCCCTCACTCTCCAACCCCTCGCTCCTCTCCAATTTCTCACTCCTCTCCACACCCTGGCTTCTCACTCTCCAACCCCTAGCTCATCACTCTCCAACCCCGAGCTCCTCACCCTCCAACTCCTCGCTCTCCAACCCTTCGCTCCTCACTCTCCAACCCCTCACTCCTCTCCAAATCCTCACTCCTCTCCCACCCCGAGCTCCTCACTCTCCAACCCCTCGCTCCTCAATCTCCAACTCCTCACTCTCTAATACCTCACTCCTCACTCTCCAACTCCCCGCTCCTCACTCTCCAACACCCCGCCCTCACTCTCCAACCCCTCATTCCTCTCCAATTTCTCGCTCCTCTCCCACACCTCGCTCCTCAATCTCCAACCCCTAGCTCCTCACCGTCCAACTCCTCGCTCTCCAACCCCTCGCTCCTCACTCTCCAACCCTCACTCCTCTCCAATTTCTCGCTCCTCTCCTACCCCCAGCTCCTCACTCTCCAACCCCTCGCTCCTCACTCCCCAACTCCTCGCTCGTCACTCTCCAACCCCTTGCCCCTCACTCTCCAACCCCTCGCTCCTCACTCCCCAACTCCTCGCTCTTCACTCTCCAACTCCTCTCTCCTCACCCTCCAACCCCTCGCTCCTCACTGTCCAACTCCTCTCTCCTCACTCTCAAACCCCTCGCTCCTCTCCAATTTCTCACTCCTCTCCAACCACTGGCTCCTCACTCTACAACCCCTAGCTCCTCACCGTCCAACTCCTCGCTCTCCAACCCCTCGCTCCTCACTCTCCAACCCTCACTCCTCTCCAATTTCTCGCTCCTCTCCTACCCCCAGCTCCTCACTCTCCAACCCCGAGCTCCCCACCCTCCAACCCCTCACTCCTCACTCTCCAACTCCTCGCTGCTCACTCTCCAACTCCTTGCTCCTCACTCTCCAACTCCTTGCTCCTCACTCTCCAACTCCTCGATCTCCAACCCCTCACTCCTCGCTCTCCAACCCCTTGCTCCTCTCCAATTTCTTACTCATCTCCAACCCCTCACTCCTCGCTCTCCAACTCCTTACTCCTCTTCAATTTCTCGCTCCTCTCCAACCCATAGCCCCTCACTCTCCAACCCCTAGCTCCTCACTCTCCAACCCCGAGCTCCTCACTCTCCAACCCCAAGCCTTCCCTCACCAACTTCTCGCCCTCCAACCCCTCGCTCTCACTCTCCAACCCCTCACTCCTCTACAATTTCTCGCTCCTCCCCAACCACTAGCACCTCACTCTCCAACCCCTAGCTCCTCACTCCCAAACCCCTAGCTCCTTGCTCTCCATCCCCTAGCTCCTCGCCCTCCAACCACTAGCTCCTCACTCTCCAACCCCTCGCTCCTCGCTCTCCAACCCCTCGGTCCTTGCTCTCCAACCCCTAGCTCTTCGCTCTCCAACCCAAAGCTCCTCGCTCTCCAACCCCTCGCTCCTTGCTCTCCAACCCCTCGCTACTCGCTCTCCAACCCCTCGCTCCTCGCTCTCCAACTCCTCACTCTCCAACCCCTTGCCCCTCACTCTCCAACCAATCACTCCTCACTCTCCAACTCCTCGCTCTTCACTCTCCAACTCCTCACTCTCCAACCCCTTGCCCTCACTCTCCAACTCCTCGCTCATCACTCTCCAACCCCTCACTCATCTCCAATTGCTCGATCCTCTCCCATCCCGAGCTCCTCACTCTCCAACCCCTCGCTCCTCAATCTCCAACCCGTAGCACCTCACCCTCCAACTCCTCGCTCTCCAACCCCTCGCTCCTCACTCTTCAACCCCTCACTCCTCTCCAATTTCTCGCTGCTCTCCAACCCCGAGCTCTTGACTCTCCAACCCCTAGCTCCTCACTCTCCAACTCCTCGCTTCTCACTTTCCAACTCCTCACGCCTCACTCTCCAACTCCTCGCTCCTCACTCTCCAACGCCATGATTCTCACTCTCCAACTCCTCGCTCCTCACTCTCCAACCCATCGCTCCTCGCTCTCCAACCACTCACTCCTCTCCAATTTCTCGCTCCTCTCCAACCCCTATCTCCTCACTCTCCAACCCCTAGCTCCTCACTCTGCAACCCCTAGCTCTCTCTCTCCAACTTCTCGCTCCTCTCTCCCCAACCCCTCGCGCCTCACTCTCCAACACCTCACTCCTCTCCAATTTCTCACGCCTCTCCAACCCCTGGCTTCTCACTCTCCAACCCCTAGCTCCTCACTCTCCAACCCTGAGCACCTCACCCTCCAACTCCTCGCTCTCCAACCCCTCGCTCCTCACTCTCCAACCCCTCACTCCTCTCCAATTTCTCGCTCCTCTCCCACCCATCACTCATCAATCTCCAAACCCTCGCTCCTCACTCTCCAACTCCTCGCTCCTCACTCTCCAAGCCCTAACCTCACTCTCCAATTCTCCGCTCCTCACTCTCCAACCCCTCATCCCTCACTCTCCAACCCCTCACTCCTCACTTTCCAAATCCTTGCTCCTCACTCTCCAACCCCTTTCCCCTCACTCTCCAACCCCTCGCTCCTCTCCAATTTCTCACTCCTCTCCACACCCTGGCTTCTCACTCTCCAACCCCTAGCTCATCACTCTCCAACCCCGAGCTCCTCACCCTCCAACTCCTCGCTCTCCAACCCTTCGCTCCTCACTCTCCAACCCCTCACTCCTCTCCAAATCCTCACTCCTCTCCCACCCCGAGCTCCTCACTCTCCAACGCCTCGCTCCTCAATCTCCAACTCCTCACTCTCTAATACCTCGCTCCTCACTCTCCAACTCCCCGCTCCTCACTCTCCAACACACCGCCCTCACTCTCCAACCCCTCATTCCTCTCCAATTTCTCGCTCCTCTCCCACCCCTCGCTCTTCAATCTCCAACCCCTTACGCCTCACTTTCTAAATCCTCGCTCGTCACTCTCCAACCCCTTGCCCCTCACTCTCCAACCCCTCGCTCCTCACTCCCCAACTCCTCGCTCTTCACTCTCCAACACCTCCCTCCTCACCCTCCAACCCCTCGCTCCTCACTCTCCAACTCCTCTCTCCTCACTCTCAAACCCCTCGCTCCTCTCCAATTTCTCGCTCCTCTCCAACCACTGGCTCCTCACTCTCCAACCCCTAGCTCCTCACCGTCCAACTCCTCGCTCTCCAACCCCTCGCTCCTCACTCTCCAACCCCTCACTCCTCTCCAATTTCTCGCTCCTCTCCTACCCCCAGCTCCTCACTCTCCAACCCCGAGCTCCCCACCCTCCAACCCCTCACTCTCCAACTCCTCGCTGCTCACTCTCCAACTCCTCGCGCCTCACTCTCCAACTCCTTGCTCCTCACTCTCCAACTCCTCGATCTCCAACCCCTCGCTCCTCGCTCTCCAACCCCTTGCTCCTCTCCAATTTCTTGCTCATCTCCAACCCCTCACTCCTCGCTCTCCAACTCCTTACTGCTCTTCAATTTCTCGCTCCTCTCCAACCCATAGCCCCTTACTCTCCAACCCCTAGCTCCTCACTCCCAAACCCCTAGCTCCTTGCTCTCCATCCCCTAGCTCCTCGCCCTCCAACCACAAGCTCCTCACTCTCCAACCCCTCGCTCCTCTCTCTCCAACCCCTCGGTCCTTGCTCTCCAACTCCTCTCTCCTCACTCTCAAACCCCTCGCTCCTCTCCAATTTCTTGCTCCTCTCCAACCACTGGCTCCTCACTCTCCAACCCCTAGCTCCTCACCGTCCAACTCCTCGCTCTCCAACCCCTCGCTCCTCACTCTCCAACCCCTCGCTCCTCTCCAATTTCTCGCTCCTCTCCTACCCCCAGCTCCTCACTCTCCAACCCCGAGCTCCCCACCCTCCAACCCCTCACTCTCCAACTCCTCACTGCTCACTCTCCAACTCCTCGTGCGTCACTCTCCAACTCCTCGCTCCTCACTCTCCAACCCCAAGCCTTCCCTCACCAACTTCTCGCCCTCCAACCCCTCGCTCTCACTCTCCAACCCCTCACTCCTCTACAATTTCTCGCTCCTCCCCAACCACTAGCACCTCACTCTCCAACCCCTAGCTCCTCACTCCCAAACCCCTAGCTCCTTGCTCTCCATCCCCTAGCTCCTCGCCCTCCAACCACAAGCTCCTCACTCTCCAACCCCTCGCTCCTCTCTCTCCAACCCCTCGGTCCTTGCTCTCCAACCCCTAGCTCTTCGCTCTCCAACCCAAAGCTCCTCGCTCTCCAACCCCTCGCTCCTTGCTCTCCAACCCCTCGCTCCTCGCTCTCCAACCCCTCGCTCCTCGCTCTCCAACTCCTCACTCTCCAACCCCTTTGCCCCTCACTCTCCAACCAATCACTCCTCACTCTCCAACTCCTCGCTCTTCACTCTCCAACTCCTCACTCCTCACTCTCCAACCCCTTGCCCTCACTCTCCAACTCCTCGCTCATCACTCTCCAACCCCTCACTCATCTCCAATTGCTCGATCCTCTCCCATCCCGAGCTCCTCACTCTCCAACCCCTCGCTCCTCAATCTCCAACCCGTAGCACCTCACCCTCCAACTCCTCGCTCTCCCACCCCTCGCTCCTCACTCTCCAACCCCTCACTCCTCTCCAATTTCTCGCTGCTCTCCAACCCCGAGCTCTTGACTCTCCAACCCCTAGCTCCTCACTCTCCAACTCCTCGCTCCTCACTCTCCAACTCCTCACGCCTCACTCTCCAACTCCTCGCTCCTCACTCTCCAACGCCATGCTTCTCACTCTCCAACCCCTCTCTCCCCACTCTCCAACTCCTCGCTCCTCACTCTCCAACCCCTCGCTCCTCGCTCTCCAACCACTCACTCCTCTCCAATTTCTCGCTCCTCTCCAACCCCTATCTCCTCACTCTCCAACCCCTAGCTCCTCACTCTCCAACCCCTAGCTCTCTCTCTCCAACTTCTCGCTCTCCAACCCCTCGCTCCTCATTCTCCAACCCCTCACTCCTCTCCAATTTATTGCTCCTCTCCAACCACTCACTCCTCACTCTCCAACTCCTCGCTTTTCACTCCCCAACCCCTAGCTCCTTGCTCCCCATCCCCTAGCTCCTCGCTCTCCAACCTCTCGCTCCTCACTCTCCAACCCCTAGCTCCTTGCTCTCCAAACCCTAGCTCCTCGCTCTCCAACCCCTAGCTCCTCGCTCTCCAACCCCTAGCTCCTCGCTCTCCAACCCCTAGCTCCTCACTCTCCATCCCCTCGCGCCTCGCTCTCCAACCCCTTACTCTCCAACCCCTAGCTCCTCACTCTCCAACCAATAGCTCCTCGCTCTCCAACCCCTAGCTCCTCGCTCTCCAACCCATAGCTCCTCACTCTCCATCCCCTCGCGCCTCGCTCTCCAACCCCTTACTCTCCAACCCCTAGCTCCTCACTCTCCAACCAATAGCTCCTCACTCTCCAACCCCTAGCCCCTCACTCTCCAACTTCTCGTCCTCCAACCCCTCACTCCTCGCCCTCCAACCCCTCGCTCTCCAAACCCGAGCCCTCACTCTCCAACCCCTAGCTCCTCACTCTCCAACTCCTCGCTCCTCACTCTCCAACCCCGAGCCTCTCACTCTCCAACTTCTCACTCTCCAACCCCTAGCTCCTCACTCTCCAACTCCTCGCTCCACACTCTCCAAATCCTCACGCCACACTCTCCAAATCCTCACACCTCACTCTCCAACTCCTCGCTCCTCACTCTCCAACCCCTCGCGCCTCACTGTCCAACTCCTCGCTCCTCACTCTCCAACTTCTCGCTCCTCGCTCTCCAACCCCTAGCTCCTCGCTCTCCAACCCCTAGCTCCTCGCTCTCCAAACCCTAGCTACTCGCTGTCCAACCCCTAGCTCCTCACCCTCCAACTCCTCGCTCCTCACTCTCCAACTCCTCGCTCCTCAATCTCCAACCCCTCTCGCCTCACTCTCCAACCCCTCTCACCTCATTCTCCAACCCCTCACTCCTCACTCTCCAAACACTCGCTCCTCACTCTCCAACTCGTCGCCCCTCACTCTCCAACTCCTCGATCTCCAACCCCGCACTCCTCGCTCTCCAACCCCTCGCTCCTCTCCAATTTCTCGCTCCTCTCCAACCGTGAGCTCCTCACTCTCCAACCCCTAGCTCCTCACTCTCCAACCCCTAGCTCCTCACTCTCCAACCCCTCGCGCCTCACTGTCCAACTCCTCGCTCCTCACTCTCCAACTTCTCGCTCCTCGCTCTCCAACCCCTAGCTCCTCGCTCTCCAACCCCTAGCTCCTCGCTCTCCAACCCCTAGCTACTCGCTGTCCAACCCCTAGCTCCTCACCCTCCAACTCCTCGCTCCTCACTCTCCAACTCCTCGCTCCTCAATCTCCAACCCCTCTCGCCTCACTCTCCAACCCCTCTCACCTCATTCTCCAACCCCTCACTCCTCACTCTCCAAACACTCGCTCCTCACTCTCCAACTCGTCGCTCCTCACTCTCCAACTCCTCGATCTCCAACCCCGCACTCCTCGCTCTCCAACCCCTCGCTCCTCACTCTCCAACCCCTAGCTCCTCACTCTCCAACCCCTAGGGCCTCACTCGCCAACCCCGAGCCCCTCACTCTCCAACCCCTAGCTCTCCAACCACTCGCTCCTCACTCTCCAACCCCTCACTCCTCTACAATTTCCCGCTCCTCCCCAACCCCTAGCCCCTCAATCTCCAACCCCGAGCTCCTCACTCCCCAACCCCTAGCTCTCCATCCCCTAGCTCCTCACTCTCCATCCCCTAGCTCCTCGCTCTCCAACCCCTAGCTCCTAGCTCTCCAACCCCAAGCTCCTCACTCTCCAACCCCTTGCTCCTCACTCTCCAACCCCTCGCTCCTTGCTCTCCAACCCCTAGCTCCTCGCTCTCCAACCACTCGCTCCTCACTCTCCAACTCCTCGCTCTTCACTCTCCAACCCCTCACTCCTCACTCTCCAACCCCTCGCACCTCACTCTCCAACCCCTCGCTCATCACTCTCCCACCCCTCACTCCTCTCCAATTTCTTGCTCATGTCCCACCCCGAGCTCCTCACTCTGCAACCCCTTGCCCCTCACTCTCCAACCCCTCGCTCCTCAATCTCCAACACCGAGCCTCACCCTCCAACTCCTCGCTCTCCAACCCATCACTCCTCGCTCTCCAACCCCTAGCTCCTCGCTCTCCAACCCCTAGCTCCTCTCTCTCCATCCCCTCGCGCCTCGCTCTCCAACCCCTTACTCTCCAACCCCTAGCTCCTCACTCTCCAACCAATAGCTCCTCACTCTCCAACCCCTAGCCCCTCACTCTCCAACTTCTCGTCCTCCAACCCCTCGCTCTCCAACCCCGAGCCCTCACTCTCGAACCACTAGCTCCTCACTCTCCAACTCCTCGCTCCTCACTCTCCAACCCCGAGCCCCTCACTCTCCAACTTCTTACTCTCCAACCCATAGCTACTCACTCTCCAACTCTTCGCTCCACACTCTCCAAATCCTCACGCCACACTCTCCAAATCCTCACACCTCACTCTCCAACTCCTCGCTCCTCACACTCCAACCCCTCACGCCTCACTGTCCAACTCCTCGCTCCTCACTCTCCAACTTCTCGCTCCTCGCTCTCCAACCCCTAGCTCCTCGCTCTCCAACCCCTAGCTCCTCGCTCTCCAACCCCTAGCTACTCGCTGTCCAACCCCTAGCTCCTCACCCTCCAACTCCTCGCTCCTCACTCTCCAACTCCTCGCTCCTCAATCTCCAACCCCTCTCGCCTCATTCTCCAACCCCTCACTCCTCACTCTCCAAACACTCGCTCCTCACTCTCCAACTCGTCGCTCCTCACTCTCCAACTCCTCGATCTCCAACCACTCGCTCCTCACTCTCCAACCCCTCACTCCTCTACAATTTCCCACTCCTCCCCAACCCCTAGCCCCTCAATCTCCAACCCCGAGCTCCTCACTCTCCAACCCCTAGCTCCTCACTCTCCAACCCCTAGGGCCTCACTCGCCAACCCCGAGCCCCTCACTCTCCAACCCCTAGCTCTCCAACCACTCGCTCCTCACTCTCCAACCCCTCACTCCTCTACAATTTCCCACTCCTCCCCAACCCCTAGCCCCTCAATCTCCAACCCCGAGCTCCTCACTCCCCAACCCCTAGCTCTCCAACCCCTAGCTCCTCACTCTCCATCCCCTAGCTCCTCGCTCTCCAACCCCTAGCTCCTAGCTCTCCAACCCCAAGCTCCTCGCTCTCCAACCCCTTGCTCCTCACTCTCCAACCCCTCGCTCCTTGCTCTCCAACCCCTAGCTCCTCGCTCTCCAACCACTCGCTCCTCACTCTCCAACTCCTCACTCTTCACTCTCCAACCCCTCACTCCTCACTCTCCAACCCCTCGCACCTCACTCTCCAACCCCTCGCTCATCACTCTCCCACCCCTCACTCCTCTCCAATTTCTTGCTCATGTCCCACCCCGAGCTCCTCACTCTCCAACCCCTCGCCCCTCACTCTCCAACCCCTCGCTCCTCAATCTCCAACACCGAGCCTCACCCTCCAACTCCTCGCTCTCCAACCCATCACTCCTCACTCTCCAACCTCTCACTTCTCTCCAATTTCTCGCTGCTCTCCTACCCCTAGCTCCTCACCCTCCAACCCCGAGCTCCTCACTCACCATCCCCGAGCTCCTGACTCTCCAACCCCGAGCACCTCACTCTTGAAGTCCTCACACCTCACTCTCCAACTCCTCACCCCTCACTCTCCAACTCCTCGCTCCTCATGCGCCAACCCCTCACTCCTCACTCTCCAACCCCTCACTCCTCACTCTCCAACTCCTCGCTCCTCACTCTCCAACCCCTCGCTCCTCGCTCTCCAACCCCTCACTCCTCTCCAATTTCTCGCTTCTCTCCAACCCCTAGCTCCTCACACTCCAACCCCTAGCACCTCACTCTCCAGCCCCTAGCCCTCACTCTCCAACTTCTCGCTCTCCAACTTCTCCCTCCTCGCTCTCCAACCCCTCGCTCCTCATTCTCCAACCCCTCACTCCTCTCCAATTTATTGCTCCTCTCCAACCACTCACTCCTCACTCTCCAACTCCTCGCTTTTCACTCCCCAACCCCTAGCTCCTTGCTCCCCATCCCCTAGCTCCTCGCTCTCCAACCTCTCGCTCCTCACTCTCCAACCCCTAGCTCCTCGCTCTCCAACCCCTAGCTCCTCGCTCTCCAACCCCTAGCTCCTCGCTCTCCAACCCCTAGCTCCTCACTCTCCATCCCCTCGCTCCTCGCTCTCCAACCCCTTACTCTCCAACCCCTAGCTCCTCACTCTCCAACCAATAGCTCCTCACTCTCCAACCCCTAGCCCCTCACTCTCCAACTTCTCGTCCTCCAACCCCTCACTCCTCGCTCTCCAACCCCTCGCTCTCCAACCCCGAGCCCTCACTCTCCAACCCCTAGCTCCTCACTCTCCAACTCCTCGCTCCTCACTCTCCAACCCCGAGCCCCTCACTCTCCAACTTCTCACTCTCCAACCCCTAGCTCCTCACTCTCCAACTCCTCGCTCCACACTCTCCAAATCCTCACGCCACACTCTCCAAATCCTCACACCTCACTCTCCAACTCCTCGCTCCTCACTCTCCAACCCCTCGCGCCTCACTGTCTAACTCCACGCTCCTCACTCTCCAACTTCTCGCTCCTCGCTCTCCAACCCCTAGCTCCTTGCTCTCCAACCCCTAGCTCCTCGCTCTCCAACCCCTAGCTACTCGCTGTCCAACCCCTAGCTCCTCACCCTCCAACTCCTCGCTCCTCACTCTCCAACTCCTCGCTCCTCAATCTCCAACCCCTCTCGCCTCACTCTCCAACCCCTCTCGCCTCATTCTCCAACCCCTCACTCCTCACTCTCCAAACACTCGCTCCTCACTCTCCAACTCGTCGCACCTCACTCTCCAACTCCTCGATCTCCAACCCCGCACTCCTCGCTCTCCAACCCCTCGCTCCTCTCCAATTTCTCGCTCCTCTCCAACTGTGAGCTCCTCACTCTCCAACCCCTAGCTCCTCACTCTCCAACCCCTAGCTCCTCACTCTCCAACCCCTCGCGCCTCACTGTCCAACTCCTCGCTCCTCACTCTCCAACTTCTTGCTCCTCGCTCTCCAACCCCTAGCTCCTCGCTCTCCAACCCCTAGCTCCTCGCTCTCCAACCCCTAGCTACTCGCTGTCCAACCCCTAGCTCCTCACCCTCCAACTCCTCGCTCCTCACTCTCCAACTCCTCGCTCCTCAATCTCCAACCCCTCTCGCCTCACTCTCCAACCCCTCTCGCCTCATTCTCCAACCCCTCACTCCTCACTCTCCAAACACTCGCTCCTCACTCTCCAACTCGTCGCTCCTCACTCTCCAACTCCTCGATCTCCAACCCCGCACTCCTCGCTCTCCAACCCCTCGCTCCTCTCCAATTTCTCGCTCCTCTCCAACCGTGAGCTCCTCACTCTCCAACCCCTAGCTCCTCACTCTCCAACCCCTACCTCCTCACTCTCCAACCCCTAGGGCCTCACTCGCCAACCCCGAGCCCCTCACTCTCCAACCCCTAGCTCTCCAACCACTCACTCCTCACTCTCCAACCCCTCACTCCTCTACAATTTCCCGCTCCTCCCCAACCCCTAGCCCCTCAATCTCCAACCCCGAGCTCCTCACTCCCCAACCCCTAGCTCTCCATCCCCTAGCTCCTCACTCTCCATCCCCTAGCTCCTCGCTCTCCAACCCCTAGCTCCTAGCTCTCCAACCCCAAGCTCCTCGCTCTCCAACCCCTTGCTCCTCACTCTCCAACCCCTCGCTCCTTGCTCTCCAACCCCTAGCTCCTCGCTCTCCAACCACTCGCTCCTCACTCTCCAACTCCTCGCTCTTCACTCTCCAACCCCTCACTCCTCACTCTCCAACCCCTCGCACCTCACTCTCCAACCCCTCGCTCATCACTCTCCCACCCCTCACCCCTCTCCAATTTCTTGCTCATGTTCCACACCGAGCTCCTCACTCTCCAACCCCTCGCCCCTCACTCTCCAACCCCTCGCTCCTCAATCTCCAACACCGAGCCTCACCCTCCAACTCCTCGCTCTCCAACCCATCACTCCTCGCTCTCCAACCCCTAGCTCCTCGCTCTCCAACCCCTAGCTCCTCTCTCTCCATCCCCTCGCGCCTCGCTCTCCAACCCCTTACTCTCCAACCCCTAGCTCCTCACTCTCCAACCAATAGCTCCTCACTCTCCAACCCCGAGCCCCTCACTCTCCAACTTCTTACTCTCCAACCCATAGCTCCTCACTCTCCAACTCCTCGCTCCACACTCTCCAAATCCTCACGCCACACTCTCCAAATCCTCACACCTCACTCTCCAACTCCTCGCTCCTCACACTCCAACCCCTCGCGCCTCACTGTCCAACTCCTCGCTCCTCACTCTCCAACTTCTCGCTCCTCGCTCTCCAACCCCTAGCTCCTCGCTCTCCAACCCCTAGCTCCTCGCTCTCCAACCCCTAGCTACTCGCTGTCCAACCCCTAGCCCCTCACCCTCCAACTCCTCGCTCCTCACTCTCCAACTCCTCGCTCCTCAATCTCCAACCCCTCTCTCCTCACTCTCCAACCCCTCTCGCCTCATTCTCCAACCCCTCACTCCTCACTCTCCAAACACTCGCTCCTCACTCTCCAACTCGTCGCTCCTCACTCTCCAACTCCTCGATCTCCAACCCCTCGCTCCTCACTCTCCAACCCCTCACTCCTCTACAATTTCCCACTCCTCCCCAACCCCTAGCCCCTCAATCTCCAACCCCGAGCTCCTCACTCCCCAACCCCTAGCTCTCCATCCCCTAGCTCCTCACTCTCCATCCCCTAGCTCCTCGCTCTCCAACCCCTAGCTCCTAGCTCTCCAACCCCAAGCTCCTCGCTCTCCAACCCCTTGCTCCTCACTCTCCAACCCCTCGCTCCTTGCTCTCCAACCCCTAGTTCCTCGCTCTCCAACCACTCACTCCTCACTCTCCAACTCCTCGCTCTTCACTCTCCAACCCCTCACTCCTCAGTCTCCAACCCCTCGCACCTCACTCTCCAACCCCTCGCTCATCACTCTCCCACCCCTCTCCAATTTCTTGCTCATGTCCCACCCCGAGCTCCTCACTCTCCAACCCCTCGCCCCTCACTCTCCAACCCCTCGCTCCTCAATCTCCAACACCGAGCCTCACCCTCCAACTCCTCGCTCTCCAACCCATCACTCCTCACTCTCCAACCTCTCACTTCTCTCCAATTTCTCGCTGCTCTCCTACCCCTAGCTCCTCACCCTCCAACCCCGAGCTCCTCACTCACCATCCCCGAGCTCCTGACTCTCCAACCCCGAGCACCTCACTCTTGAAGTCCTCACGCCTCACTCTCCAACTCCTCACCCCTCACTCTCCAACTCCTCGCTCCTCACGCGCCAACCCCTCACTCCTCACTCTCCAACCCCTCACTCCTCACTCTCCAACTCCTCGCTCCTCACTCTCCAACCCCTCGCTCCTCGCTCTCCAACCCCTCACTCCTCTCCAATTTCTCGCTTCTCTCCAACCCCTAGCTCCTCACACTCCAACCCCTAGCACCTCACTCTCCAGCCCCTAGCCCTCACTCTCCAACTTCTCGCTCTCCAACTTCTCCCTCCTCACTCTCCAACTCCTCGCTCTCCAACCCCTCAGTCCTCATTCTCCAACCCCTCACTCCTCTCCAATTTATTGTTCCTCTCCAACCCCTAGCCCCTCACTCTCCAACCCCTTGCTCCTCACTACCCAACCCCTAGCTCCTTGCTCCCCACTCTCCAACCCCTCGCACCTCACTCTCCAACCCCTAGCTCCTTGCTCTCCAACGCCTCGCCCCTCGCTCTCCAACCACTAGCGCCTCGCTCTCCAACCCCTCGCTCCTTGCTCTCCAACTCCTCGCTCTCCAACCCCTCACCCCTCACTCTCCAACCCCTCGCTCCTCACTCTCCAACCTCTCGCTCCTCACTCTCCATCCCCTCGCTCCTCGCTCTCCAACCCCTCGCTCCTCTCCAATTTCTCGCTCCTCTCCAACCCCTAGCCCCTCACTCTCCAACCCCGAACGCCTCACTCTCCAATCCATAGCTCCTCACTCTCCAACCCCTAACTCCTCTCCAACCCCTCACTCCTCTCCAACCCTCCTCATCGTTGTTGCAGCAGCAACCTGTGCAAGTCTGTGATCACGTTCGTCGAAGGTCTCGTTCTCCCGTCTCGTTCTTTTTCTTGCTGCATTCTAGTGGGGTCACCCGTGGGAATCCCACAGGCATGGACGTGTGTGACATTTGGACATCTTGATTTAGATGCTGCACATTAAATTTTACAAAATGGATACTGGCAATTCATCAGATCCAGAAATGTTGTAATGAACACAATTTATTTATTTCACATAATATGTGACCCTTCACTCCTCTCCTCTCTCCACCCTCACACCTCTCCAATCTCACTCCTCCTCACACTCCCCTCCAAAACCTCCTCACACTCCCCTCCAATACCTCCTGACACTCCTCTCCAATACTTCCTCACACTCCTCTCGAATCCCTCACACTCCTCTCGAATCCATCACACTCCTCTCGAATCCCTCACACTCCTCTCGAACCCCTCACACTCCTCTCGAATCCCTCACACTCCTCTCCAATCCCTCACACTCCTCTCCAATCGCTCCTCACTCTCCTCTCCAATCGCTCCTCACTTTCCTCTCCAATCGCTCCTCACTCTCCTTTCCAATCGTTCCTCACTCTCCACTCCAATTGGCCCTCACTCTCCAACCCCTCGCTCCTCACTCTCCAACACCTAGCTCCTCACTTTCCAACCCCTCACTCCTCGCTCTCCAACCGCTCACTCCTCACTCTCCAACCCCTCGCTCTCCAACCCCTCACTCTCCAACCCCTCGCTCTCCAACCCCTCGCTCTCCAACCCCTCGCTCCTCACTCTCCAACTCCTCGCTCCTCACTCTCCAACCCTCACTCCTCTCCAATTTCTCGCTCCTCTCCTACCCCCAGCTCCTCACTCTCCAACCCCGAGCTCCCCACCCTCCAACCCCTCACTCCTCACTCTCCAACTCCTCGCTGCTCACTCTCCAACTCCTTGCTCCTCACTCTCCAACTCCTTGCTCCTCACTCTCCAACTCCTCGATCTCCAACCCCTCACTCCTCGCTCTCCAACCCCTTGCTCCTCTCCAATTTCTTACTCATCTCCAACCCCTCACTCCTCGCTCTCCAACTCCTTACTCCTCTTCAATTTCTCGCTCCTCTCCAACCCATAGCCCCTCACTCTCCAACCCCTAGCTCCTCACTCTCCAACCCCGAGCTCCTCACTCTCCAACCCCAAGCCTTCCCTCACCAACTTCTCGCCCTCCAACCCCTCGCTCTCACTCTCCAACCCCTCACTCCTCTACAATTTCTCGCTCCTCCCCAACCACTAGCACCTCACTCTCCAACCCCTAGCTCCTCACTCCCAAACCCCTAGCTCCTTGCTCTCCATCCCCTAGCTCCTCACCCTCCAACCACTAGCTCCTCACTCTCCAACCCCTCGCTCCTCGCTCTCCAACCCCTCGGTCCTTGCTCTCCAACCCCTAGCTCTTCGCTCTCCAACCCAAAGCTCCTCGCTCTCCAACCCCTCGCTCCTTGCTCTCCAACCCCTCGCTACTCGCTCTCCAACCCCTCGCTCCTCGCTCTCCAACTCCTCACTCTCCAACCCCTTGCCCCTCACTCTCCAACCAATCACTCCTCACTCTCCAACTCCTCGCTCTTCACTCTCCAACTCCTCACTCCTCACTCTCCAACCCCTTGCCCTCACTCTCCAACTCCTCGCTCATCACTCTCCAACCCCTCACTCATCTCCAATTGCTCGATCCTCTCCCATCCCGAGCTCCTCACTCTCCAACCCCTCGCTCCTCAATCTCCAACCCGTAGCACCTCACCCTCCAACTCCTCGCTCTCCAACCCCTCGCTCCTCACTCTTCAACCCCTCACTCCTCTCCAATTTCTCGCTGCTCTCCAACCCCGAGCTCTTGACTCTCCAACCCCTAGCTCCTCACTCTCCAACTCCTCGCTTCTCACTTTCCAACTCCTCACGCCTCACTCTCCAACTCCTCGCTCCTCACTCTCCAACGCCATGATTCTCACTCTCCAACTCCTCGCTCCTCACTCTCCAACCCATCGCTCCTCGCTCTCCAACCACTCACTCCTCTCCAATTTCTCGCTCCTCTCCAACCCCTATCTCCTCACTCTCCAACCCCTAGCTCCTCACTCTGCAACCCCTAGCTCTCTCTCTCCAACTTCTCGCTCCTCTCTCCCCAACCCCTCGCGCCTCACTCTCCAACACCTCACTCCTCTCCAATTTCTCACGCCTCTCCAACCCCTGGCTTCTCACTCTCCAACCCCTAGCTCCTCACTCTCCAACCCTGAGCACCTCACCCTCCAACTCCTCGCTCTCCAACCCCTCGCTCCTCACTCTCCAACCCCTCACTCCTCTCCAATTTCTCGCTCCTCTCCCACCCATCACTCATCAATCTCCAAACCCTCGCTCCTCACTCTCCAACTCCTCGCTCCTCACTCTCCAAGCCCTAACCTCACTCTCCAATTCTCCGCTCCTCACTCTCCAACCCCTCATCCCTCACTCTCCAACCCCTCACTCCTCACTTTCCAAATCCTTGCTCCTCACTCTCCAACCCCTTTCCCCTCACTCTCCAACCCCTCGCTCCTCTCCAATTTCTCACTCCTCTCCACACCCTGGCTTCTCACTCTCCAACCCCTAGCTCATCACTCTCCAACCCCGAGCTCCTCACCCTCCAACTCCTCGCTCTCCAACCCTTCGCTCCTCACTCTCCAACCCCTCACTCCTCTCCAAATCCTCACTCCTCTCCCACCCCGAGCTCCTCACTCTCCAACGCCTCGCTCCTCAATCTCCAACTCCTCACTCTCTAATACCTCGCTCCTCACTCTCCAACTCCCCGCTCCTCACTCTCCAACACACCGCCCTCACTCTCCAACCCCTCATTCCTCTCCAATTTCTCGCTCCTCTCCCACCCCTCGCTCTTCAATCTCCAACCCCTTACGCCTCACTTTCTAAATCCTCGCTCGTCACTCTCCAACCCCTTGCCCCTCACTCTCCAACCCCTCGCTCCTCACTCCCCAACTCCTCGCTCTTCACTCTCCAACACCTCCCTCCTCACCCTCCAACCCCTCGCTCCTCACTCTCCAACTCCTCTCTCCTCACTCTCAAACCCCTCGCTCCTCTCCAATTTCTCGCTCCTCTCCAACCACTGGCTCCTCACTCTCCAACCCCTAGCTCCTCACCGTCCAACTCCTCGCTCTCCAACCCCTCGCTCCTCACTCTCCAACCCCTCACTCCTCTCCAATTTCTCGCTCCTCTCCTACCCCCAGCTCCTCACTCTCCAACCCCGAGCTCCCCACCCTCCAACCCCTCACTCTCCAACTCCTCGCTGCTCACTCTCCAACTCCTCGCGCCTCACTCTCCAACTCCTTGCTCCTCACTCTCCAACTCCTCGATCTCCAACCCCTCGCTCCTCGCTCTCCAACCCCTTGCTCCTCTCCAATTTCTTGCTCATCTCCAACCCCTCACTCCTCGCTCTCCAACTCCTTACTGCTCTTCAATTTCTCGCTCCTCTCCAACCCATAGCCCCTTGCTCTCCAACCCCTAGCTCCTCACTCCCAAACCCCTAGCTCCTTGCTCTCCATCCCCTAGCTCATCGCCCTCCAACCACAAGCTCCTCACTCTCCAACCCCTCGCTCCTCTCTCTCCAACCCCTCGGTCCTTGCTCTCCAACTCCTCTCTCCTCACTCTCAAACCCCTCGCTCCTCTCCAATTTCTCGCTCCTCTCCAACCACTGGCTCCTCACTCTCCAACCCCTAGCTCCTCACCGTCCAACTCCTCGCTCTCCAACCCCTCGCTCCTCACTCTCCAACCCCTCGCTCCTCTCCAATTTCTCGCTCCTCTCCTACCCCCAGCTCCTCACTCTCCAACCCCGAGCTCCCCACCCTCCAACCCCTCACTCTCCAACTCCTCACTGCTCACTCTCCAACTCCTCGTGCGTCACTCTCCAACTCCTCGCTCCTCACTCTCCAACCCCAAGCCTTCCCTCACCAACTTCTCGCCCTCCAACCCCTCGCTCTCACTCTCCAACCCCTCACTCCTCTACAATTTCTCGCTCCTCCCCAACCACTAGCACCTCACTCTCCAACCCCTAGCTCCTCACTCCCAAACCCCTAGCTCCTTGCTCTCCATCCCCTAGCTCCTCGCCCTCCAACCACAAGCTCCTCACTCTCCAACCCCTCGCTCCTCTCTCTCCAACCCCTCGGTCCTTGCTCTCCAACCCCTAGCTCTTCGCTCTCCAACCCAAAGCTCCTCGCTCTCCAACCCCTCGCTCCTTGCTCTCCAACCCCTCGCTCCTCGCTCTCCAACCCCTCGCTCCTCGCTCTCCAACTCCTCACTCTCCAACCCCTTTGCCCCTCACTCTCCAACCAATCACTCCTCACTCTCCAACTCCTCGCTCTTCACTCTCCAACTCCTCACTCCTCACTCTCCAACCCCTTGCCCTCACTCTCCAACTCCTCGCTCATCACTCTCCAACCCCTCACTCATCTCCAATTGCTCGATCCTCTCCCATCCCGAGCTCCTCACTCTCCAACCCCTCGCTCCTCAATCTCCAACCCGTAGCACCTCACCCTCCAACTCCTCGCTCTCCCACCCCTCGCTCCTCACTCTCCAACCCCTCACTCCTCTCCAATTTCTCGCTGCTCTCCAACCCCGAGCTCTTGACTCTCCAACCCCTAGCTCCTCACTCTCCAACTCCTCGCTCCTCACTCTCCAACTCCTCACGCCTCACTCTCCAACTCCTCGCTCCTCACTCTCCAACGCCATGCTTCTCACTCTCCAACCCCTCTCTCCCCACTCTCCAACTCCTCGCTCCTCACTCTCCAACCCCTCGCTCCTCGCTCTCCAACCACTCACTCCTCTCCAATTTCTCGCTCCTCTCCAACCCCTATCTCCTCACTCTCCAACCCCTAGCTCCTCACTCTCCAACCCCTAGCTCTCTCTCTCCAACTTCTCGCTCTCCAACCCCTCGCTCCTCATTCTCCAACCCCTCACTCCTCTCCAATTTATTGCTCCTCTCCAACCACTCACTCCTCACTCTCCAACTCCTCGCTTTTCACTCCCCAACCCCTAGCTCCTTGCTCCCCATCCCCTAGCTCCTCGCTCTCCAACCTCTCGCTCCTCACTCTCCAACCCCTAGCTCCTTGCTCTCCAAACCCTAGCTCCTCGCTCTCCAACCCCTAGCTCCTCGCTCTCCAACCCCTAGCTCCTCGCTCTCCAACCCCTAGCTCCTCACTCTCCATCCCCTCGCGCCTCGCTCTCCAACCCCTTACTCTCCAACCCCTAGCTCCTCACTCTCCAACCAATAGCTCCTCGCTCTCCAACCCCTAGCTCCTCGCTCTCCAACCCATAGCTCCTCACTCTCCATCCCCTCGCGCCTCGCTCTCCAACCCCTTACTCTCCAACCCCTAGCTCCTCACTCTCCAACCAATAGCTCCTCACTCTCCAACCCCTAGCCCCTCACTCTCCAACTTCTCGTCCTCCAACCCCTCACTCCTCGCCCTCCAACCCCTCGCTCTCCAAACCCGAGCCCTCACTCTCCAACCCCTAGCTCCTCACTCTCCAACTCCTCGCTCCTCACTCTCCAACCCCGAGCCTCTCACTCTCCAACTTCTCACTCTCCAACCCCTAGCTCCTCACTCTCCAACTCCTCGCTCCACACTCTCCAAATCCTCATGCCACACTCTCCAAATCCTCACACCTCACTCTCCAACTCCTCGCTCCTCACTCTCCAACCCCTCGCGCCTCACTGTCCAACTCCTCGCTCCTCACTCTCCAACTTCTCGCTCCTCGCTCTCCAACCCCTAGCTCCTCGCTCTCCAACCCCTAGCTCCTCGCTCTCCAAACCCTAGCTACTCGCTGTCCAACCCCTAGCTCCTCACCCTCCAACTCCTCGCTCCTCACTCTCCAACTCCTCGCTCCTCAATCTCCAACCCCTCTCGCCTCACTCTCCAACCCCTCTCACCTCATTCTCCAACCCCTCACTCCTCACTCTCCAAACACTCGCTCCTCACTCTCCAACTCGTCGCCCCTCACTCTCCAACTCCTCGATCTCCAACCCCGCACTCCTCGCTCTCCAACCCCTCGCTCCTCTCCAATTTCTAGCTCCTCTCCAACCGTGAGCTCCTCACTCTCCAACCCCTAGCTCCTCACTCTCCAACCCCTAGCTCCTCACTCTCCAACCCCTCGCGCCTCACTGTCCAACTCCTCGCTCCTCACTCTCCAACTTCTCGCTCCTCGCTCTCCAACCCCTAGCTCCTCGCTCTCCAACCCCTAGCTCCTCGCTCTCCAACCCCTAGCTACTCGCTGTCCAACCCCTAGCTCCTCACCCTCCAACTCCTCGCTCCTCACTCTCCAACTCCTCGCTCCTCAATCTCCAACCCCTCTCGCCTCACTCTCCAACCCCTCTCACCTCATTCTCCAACCCCTCACTCCTCACTCTCCAAACACTCGCTCCTCACTCTCCAACTCGTCGCTCCTCACTCTCCAACTCCTCGATCTCCAACCCCGCACTCCTCGCTCTCCAACCCCTCGCTCCTCACTCTCCAACCCCTAGCTCCTCACTCTCCAACCCCTAGGGCCTCACTCGCCAACCCCGAGCCCCTCACTCTCCAACCCCTAGCTCTCCAACCACTCGCTCCTCACTCTCCAACCCCTCACTCCTCTACAATTTCCCGCTCCTCCCCAACCCCTAGCCCCTCAATCTCCAACCCCGAGCTCCTCACTCCCCAACCCCTAGCTCTCCATCCCCTAGCTCCTCACTCTCCATCCCCTAGCTCCTCGCTCTCCAACCCCTAGCTCCTAGCTCTCCAACCCCAAGCTCCTCGCTCTCCAACCCCTTGCTCCTCACTCTCCAACCCCTCGCTCCTTGCTCTCCAACCCCTAGCTCCTCACTCTCCAACCACTCGCTCCTCACTCTCCAACTCCTCGCTCTTCACTCTCCAACCCCTCACTCCTCACTCTCCAACCCCTCGCACCTCACTCTCCAACCCCTCGCTCATCACTCTCCCACCCCTCACTCCTCTCCAATTTCTTGCTCATGTCCCACCCCGAGCTCCTCACTCTGCAACCCCTTGCCCCTCACTCTCCAACCCCTCGCTCCTCAATCTCCAACACCGAGCCTCACCCTCCAACTCCTCGCTCTCCAACCCATCACTCCTCGCTCTCCAACCCCTAGCTCCTCGCTCTCCAACCCCTAGCTCCTCTCTCTCCATCCCCTCGCGCCTCGCTCTCCAACCCCTTACTCTCCAACCCCTAGCTCCTCACTCTCCAACCAATAGCTCCTCACTCTCCAACCCCTAGCCCCTCACTCTCCAACTTCTCGTCCTCCAACCCCTCGCTCTCCAACCCCGAGCCCTCACTCTCGAACCACTAGCTCCTCACTCTCCAACTCCTCGCTCCTCACTCTCCAACCCCGAGCCCCTCACTCTCCAACTTCTTACTCTCCAACCCATAGCTACTCACTCTCCAACTCTTCGCTCCACACTCTCCAAATCCTCACGCCACACTCTCCAAATCCTCACACCTCACTCTCCAACTCCTCGCTCCTCACACTCCAACCCCTCACGCCTCACTGTCCAACTCCTCGCTCCTCACTCTCCAACTTCTCGCTCCTCGCTCTCCAACCCCTAGCTCCTCGCTCTCCAACCCCTAGCTCCTCGCTCTCCAACCCCTAGCTACTCGCTGTCCAACCCCTAGCTCCTCACCCTCCAACTCCTCGCTCCTCACTCTCCAACTCCTCGCTCCTCAATCTCCAACCCCTCTCGCCTCATTCTCCAACCCCTCACTCCTCACTCTCCAAACACTCGCTCCTCACTCTCCAACTCGTCGCTCCTCACTCTCCAACTCCTCGATCTCCAACCACTCGCTCCTCACTCTCCAACCCCTCACTCCTCTACAATTTCCCACTCCTCCCCAACCCCTAGCCCCTCAATCTCCAACCCCGAGCTCCTCACTCTCCAACCCCTAGCTCCTCACTCTCCAACCCCTAGGGCCTCACTCGCCAACCCCGAGCCCCTCACTCTCCAACCCCTAGCTCTCCAACCACTCGCTCCTCACTCTCCAACCCCTCACTCCTCTACAATTTCCCACTCCTCCCCAACCCCTAGCCCCTCAATCTCCAACCCCGAGCTCCTCACTCCCCAACCCCTAGCTCTCCAACCCCTAGCTCCTCACTCTCCATCCCCTAGCTCCTCGCTCTCCAACCCCTAGCTCCTAGCTCTCCAACCCCAAGCTCCTCGCTCTCCAACCCCTTGCTCCTCACTCTCCAACCCCTCGCTCCTTGCTCTCCAACCCCTAGCTCCTCGCTCTCCAACCACTCGCTCCTCACTCTCCAACTCCTCACTCTTCACTCTCCAACCCCTCACTCCTCACTCTCCAACCCCTCGCACCTCACTCTCCAACCCCTCGCTCATCACTCTCCCACCCCTCACTCCTCTCCAATTTCTTGCTCATGTCCCACCCCGAGCTCCTCACTCTCCAACCCCTCGCCCCTCACTCTCCAACCCCTCGCTCCTCAATCTCCAACACCGAGCCTCACCCTCCAACTCCTCGCTCTCCAACCCATCACTCCTCACTCTCCAACCTCTCACTTCTCTCCAATTTCTCGCTGCTCTCCTACCCCTAGCTCCTCACCCTCCAACCCCGAGCTCCTCACTCACCATCCCCGAGCTCCTGACTCTCCAACCCCGAGCACCTCACTCTTGAAGTCCTCACACCTCACTCTCCAACTCCTCACCCCTCACTCTCCAACTCCTCGCTCCTCATGCGCCAACCCCTCACTCCTCACTCTCCAACCCCTCACTCCTCACTCTCCAACTCCTCGCTCCTCACTCTCCAACCCCTCGCTCCTCGCTCTCCAACCCCTCACTCCTCTCCAATTTCTCGCTTCTCTCCAACCCCTAGCTCCTCACACTCCAACCCCTAGCACCTCACTCTCCAGCCCCTAGCCCTCACTCTCCAACTTCTCGCTCTCCAACTTCTCCCTCCTCGCTCTCCAACCCCTCGCTCCTCATTCTCCAACCCCTCACTCCTCTCCAATTTATTGCTCCTCTCCAACCACTCACTCCTCACTCTCCAACTCCTCGCTTTTCACTCCCCAACCCCTAGCTCCTTGCTCCCCATCCCCTAGCTCCTCGCTCTCCAACCTCTCGCTCCTCACTCTCCAACCCCTAGCTCCTCGCTCTCCAACCCCTAGCTCCTCGCTATCCAACCCCTAGCTCCTCGCTCTCCAACCCCTAGCTCCTCACTCTCCATCCCCTCGCTCCTCGCTCTCCAACCCCTTACTCTCCAACCCCTAGCTCCTCACTCTCCAACCAATAGCTCCTCACTCTCCAACCCCTAGCCCCTCACTCTCCAACTTCTCGTCCTCCAACCCCTCACTCCTCGCTCTCCAACCCCTCGCTCTCCAACCCCGAGCCCTCACTCTCCAACCCCTAGCTCCTCACTCTCCAACTCCTCGCTCCTCACTCTCCAACCCCGAGCCCCTCACTCTCCAACTTCTCACTCTCCAACCCCTAGCTCCTCACTCTCCAACTCCTCGCTCCACACTCTCCAAATCCTCACGCCACACTCTCCAAATCCTCACACCTCACTCTCCAACTCCTCGCTCCTCACTCTCCAACCCCTCGCGCCTCACTGTCGAACTCCACGCTCCTCACTCTCCAACTTCTCGCTCCTCGCTCTCCAACCCCTAGCTCCTTGCTCTCCAACCCCTAGCTCCTCGCTCTCCAACCCCTAGCTACTCGCTGTCCAACCCCTAGCTCCTCACCCTCCAACTCCTCGCTCCTCACTCTCCAACTCCTCGCTCCTCAATCTCCAACCCCTCTCGCCTCACTCTCCAACCCCTCTCGCCTCATTCTCCAACCCCTCACTCCTCACTCTCCAAACACTCGCTCCTCACTCTCCAACTCGTCGCACCTCACTCTCCAACTCCTCGATCTCCAACCCCGCACTCCTCGCTCTCCAACCCCTCGCTCCTCTCCAATTTCTCGCTCCTCTCCAACTGTGAGCTCCTCACTCTCCAACCCCTAGCTCCTCACTCTCCAACCCCTAGCTCCTCACTCTCCAACCCCTCGCGCCTCACTGTCCAACTCCTCGCTCCTCACTCTCCAACTTCTTGCTCCTCGCTCTCCAACCCCTAGCTCCTCGCTCTCCAACCCCTAGCTCCTCGCTCTCCAACCCCTAGCTACTCGCTGTCCAACCCCTAGCTCCTCACCCTCCAACTCCTCGCTCCTCACTCTCCAACTCCTCGCTCCTCAATCTCCAACCCCTCTCGCCTCACTCTCCAACCCCTCTCGCCTCATTCTCCAACCCCTCACTCCTCACTCTCCAAACACTCGCTCCTCACTCTCCAACTCGTCGCTCCTCACTCTCCAACTCCTCGATCTCCAACCCCGCACTCCTCGCTCTCCAACCCCTCGCTCCTCTCCAATTTCTCGCTCCTCTCCAACCGTGAGCTCCTCACTCTCCAACCCCTAGCTCCTCACTCTCCAACCCCTACCTCCTCACTCTCCAACCCCTAGGGCCTCACTCGCCAACCCCGAGCCCCTCACTCTCCAACCCCTAGCTCTCCAACCACTCACTCCTCACTCTCCAACCCCTCACTCCTCTACAATTTCCCGCTCCTCCCCAACCCCTAGCCCCTCAATCTCCAACCCCGAGCTCCTCACTCCCCAACCCCTAGCTCTCCATCCCCTAGCTCCTCACTCTCCATCCCCTAGCTCCTCGCTCTCCAACCCCTAGCTCCTAGCTCTCCAACCCCAAGCTCCTCGCTCTCCAACCCCTTGCTCCTCACTCTCCAACCCCTCGCTCCTTGCTCTCCAACCCCTAGCTCCTCGCTCTCCAACCACTCGCTCCTCACTCTCCAACTCCTCGCTCTTCACTCTCCAACCCCTCACTCCTCACTCTCCAACCCCTCGCACCTCACTCTCCAACCCCTCGCTCATCACTCTCCCACCCCTCACCCCTCTCCAATTTCTTGCTCATGTTCCACACCGAGCTCCTCACTCTCCAACCCCTCGCCCCTCACTCTCCAACCCCTCGCTCCTCAATCTCCAACACCGAGCCTCACCCTCCAACTCCTCGCTCTCCAACCCATCACTCCTCGCTCTCCAACCCCTAGCTCCTCGCTCTCCAACCCCTAGCTCCTCTCTCTCCATCCCCTCGCGCCTCGCTCTCCAACCCCTTACTCTCCAACCCCTAGCTCCTCACTCTCCAACCAATAGCTCCTCACTCTCCAACCCCGAGCCCCTCACTCTCCAACTTCTTACTCTCCAACCCATAGCTCCTCACTCTCCAACTCCTCGCTCCACACTCTCCAAATCCTCACGCCACACTCTCCAAATCCTCACACCTCACTCTCCAACTCCTCGCTCCTCACACTCCAACCCCTCGCGCCTCACTGTCCAACTCCTCGCTCCTCACTCTCCAACTTCTCGCTCCTCGCTCTCCAACCCCTAGCTCCTCGCTCTCCAACCCCTAGCTCCTCGCTCTCCAACCCCTAGCTACTCGCTGTCCAACCCCTAGCCCCTCACCCTCCAACTCCTCGCTCCTCACTCTCCAACTCCTCGCTCCTCAATCTCCAACCCCTCTCGCCTCACTCTCCAACCCCTCTCGCCTCATTCTCCAACCCCTCACTCCTCACTCTCCAAACACTCGCTCCTCACTCTCCAACTCGTCGCTCCTCACTCTCCAACTCCTCGATCTCCAACCCCTCGCTCCTCACTCTCCAACCCCTCACTCCTCTACAATTTCCCACTCCTCCCCAACCCCTAGCCCCTCAATCTCCAACCCCGAGCTCCTCACTCCCCAACCCCTAGCTCTCCATCCCCTAGCTCCTCACTCTCCATCCCCTAGCTCCTCGCTCTCCAACCCCTAGCTCCTAGCTCTCCAACCCCAAGCTCCTCGCTCTCCAACCCCTTGCTCCTCACTCTCCAACCCCTCGCTCCTTGCTCTCCAACCCCTAGTTCCTCGCTCTCCAACCACTCACTCCTCACTCTCCAACTCCTCGCTCTTCACTCTCCAACCCCTCACTCCTCAGTCTCCAACCCCTCGCACCTCACTCTCCAACCCCTCGCTCATCACTCTCCCACCCCTCTCCAATTTCTTGCTCATGTCCCACCCCGAGCTCCTCACTCTCCAACCCCTCGCCCCTCACTCTCCAACCCCTCGCTCCTCAATCTCCAACACCGAGCCTCACCCTCCAACTCCTCGCTCTCCAACCCATCACTCCTCACTCTCCAACCTCTCACTTCTCTCCAATTTCTCGCTGCTCTCCTACCCCTAGCTCCTCACCCTCCAACCCCGAGCTCCTCACTCACCATCCCCGAGCTCCTGACTCTCCAACCCCGAGCACCTCACTCTTGAAGTCCTCACGCCTCACTCTCCAACTCCTCACCCCTCACTCTCCAACTCCTCGCTCCTCACGTGCCAACCCCTCACTCCTCACTCTCCAACCCCTCACTCCTCACTCTCCAACTCCTCGCTCCTCACTCTCCAACCCCTCGCTCCTCGCTCTCCAACCCCTCACTCCTCTCCAATTTCTCGCTTCTCTCCAACCCCTAGCTCCTCACACTCCAACCCCTAGCACCTCACTCTCCAGCCCCTAGCCCTCACTCTCCAACTTCTCGCTCTCCAACTTCTCCCTCCTCACTCTCCAACTCCTCGCTCTCCAACCCCTCAGTCCTCATTCTCCAACCCCTCACTCCTCTCCAATTTATTGTTCCTCTCCAACCCCTAGCCCCTCACTCTCCAACCCCTTGCTCCTCACTACCCAACCCCTAGCTCCTTGCTCCCCACTCTCCAACCCCTCGCACCTCACTCTCCAACCCCTAGCTCCTTGCTCTCCAACGCCTCGCTCCTCGCTCTCCAACCACTAGCGCCTCGCTCTCCAACCCCTCGCTCCTTGCTCTCCAACTCCTCGCTCTCCAACCCCTCACCCCTCACTCTCCAACCCCTCGCTCCTCACTCTCCAACCTCTCGCTCCTCACTCTCCATCCCCTCGCTCCTCGCTCTCCAACCCCTCGCTCCTCTCCAATTTCTCGCTCCTCTCCAACCCCTAGCCCCTCACTCTCCAACCCCGAACGCCTCACTCTCCAATCCATAGCTCCTCACTCTCCAACCCCTAACTCCTCTCCAACCCCTCACTCCTCTCCAACCCTCCTCATCGTTGTTGCAGCAGCAACCTGTGCAAGTCTGTGATCACGTTCGTCGAAGGTCTCGTTCTCCCGTCTCGTTCTTTTTCTTGCTGCATTCTAGTGGGGTCACCCGTGGGAATCCCACAGGCATGGACGTGTGTGACATTTGGACATCTTGATTTAGATGCTGCACATTAAATTTTACAAAATGGATACTGGCAATTCATCAGATCCAGAAATGTTGTAATGAACACAATTTATTTATTTCACATAATATGTGACCCTTCACTCCTCTCCTCTCTCCACCCTCACACCTCTCCAATCTCACTCCTCCTCACACTCCCCTCCAAAACCTCCTCACACTCCCCTCCAATACCTCCTGACACTCCTCTCCAATACTTCCTCACACTCCTCTCGAATCCCTCACACTCCTCTCGAATCCATCACACTCCTCTCGAATCCCTCACACTCCTCTCGAACCCCTCACACTCCTCTCGAATCCCTCACACTCCTCTCCAATCCCTCACACTCCTCTCCAATCGCTCCTCACTCTCCTCTCCAATCGCTCCTCACTTTCCTCTCCAATCGCTCCTCACTCTCCTTTCCAATCGTTCCTCACTCTCCACTCCAATTGGCCCTCACTCTCCAACCCCTCGCTCCTCACTCTCCAACACCTAGCTCCTCACTTTCCAACCCCTCACTCCTCGCTCTCCAACCGCTCACTCCTCACTCTCCAACCCCTCGCTCTCCAACCCCTCACTCTCCAACCCCTCGCTCTCCAACCCCTCGCTCTCCAACCCCTCGCTCCTCACTCTCCAACTCCTCGCTCCTCGCGCCTCTCCCGTCTCATTCATTTTGGAAATGGAGGTTTCTACGCAACGCATGAATTGTCACGAGCCTCAAGAGGAAGTGTCTTGTAATCATCAAATGGCAAGTGAATTTCATTGTGAAAATTAAAGATTTCAAATAAACCTATTTAAAGTGTATGCGTACATAACTAATAAAAAAAAACAACGAAGGAATATCTCTCGGTAATTTCCTGAAACATATTTTACTTCCGGATAATAATGTTGAATGAAATAAGTACGAAGAAATAGATGTCGTTTTTGTGACGACTGTCATCAAAAGTAAAAGTAATATATCTCAACGGAAAAGAAAAAGAGAATTTTTAATATATGTTGACATTTTCCCCGACTGTTATTTTAGGCGCTGTATTTTCGTGTATCATCGTGGGCGATTTAAAAATATATATCTCTGCATTTTCCCGTGTGTGCGTGAATGTTCTCAATTATTTCTGACACCGAGTCTAAAACCATCGATAAAAATTAAATCAGATGGTGAATTCGATAAAATCGTGAGGGTGATTCAATGAATGGGCTTTAGTTTACAGGCCTTTGAGAAATCATTTCGTTCTATAAACGGAAACTTTCACGGGATTTTCTTCCCGTTTTTTTTTCAACCGAGCCTAAAACGATGTTAGCAACTGTTAAAAATGAAATGATATATCGAATTAGAGTTTAAATAAACCTGTGTGAGAGAGAAAGACAACACGGGCCTAACTAAACAGGCCTCAAGGCTATTCGAGTTAATAAAATGGTGGATATTTGTTTACATGAAGCCTCTCCAAGAATGGGTGGAGCTACTCTGTAAACGGAGTAAGCCACACCCCCGGATAGACAGACAGACAGACAGAATCACCTTCGCCTATTATTATATAGATCTACACATCTGGGCAGGAGTCTGTTGTCACTGAACTACTCCCTGAAACTTTTGTTTCCATAGTTGTGAAGTGTTTTTAATAACGTGGTGGTGGTTTTGAATCATGTGGGGGTGAGGTATTTTGAATTATGTGGTGGTGATATGTTTTTAAATCACGTGGTGGTGAGGTGTTTTGAATTACGTGATGGTGAGGTGTTTTGAATTACTTGGTGGTGAGGTTTTTAAAATTATGTGGTGGTGAGGTGTTTTGAATTACATGGTGGTAAGGTGTTTTGAATCATGTGGTGGTGAGGTGTTTTAAATTATGTGGTGGTGAGGTGTTTTGAATTACATGGTGGTAAGGTGTTTTGAATCACGTGGTGGTGAGGTGTTTTAAATTATGTGGTGGTGAGGTGTTTTGATTTACATGGTGGTGAGGTGTTTTGATTTACATGGTGGTGAGGTGTTTTAAATTACATGGGGGTGAGGTGTTTTAAATTAGGTGGGGTGAGGTATTTTAAATTACATGGGGGTGAGGTGTTTTGAATTAGGTGGGGTGAGGTATTTTAAATTACATGGGGGTGAGGTGTTTTGAATAATGTGGTGGTGAGGTGTTTTGAATTACATGGTGGTGAGGTGTTTTGAATTACGTGGTGGTGAGGTGTTTGGAATTACGTGGTGGTGAGGTGTTTTGAATAATGTGGGGGTGAGGTGTTTTGAATAATGTGGGGGCGAGGTGTTTTAAATTACTTGGTGGTGAGGTGTTTTAAATTAGGTGGGGTGAGGTATTTTAAATTACATGGGGGTGAGATGTTTTGAATTGCTTGGTGGTGAGGTTTTTAAAATTATGTGGTGGTGAGGTGTTTTGAATTACATGGTGGTAAGGTGTTTTGAATCATGTGGTGGTGAGGTGTTTTAAATTATGTGGTGGTGAGGTGTTTTGAATTACATGGTGGTAAGGTGTTTTGAATCACGTGGTGGTGAGGTTTTTTAAATTATGTGGTGGTGAGGTGTTTTGAATTACATGGTGGTAAGGTGTTTTGAATCATGTGGTGGTGAGGTGTTTTAAATTATGTGGTGGTGAGGTGTTTTGAATTACATGGTGGTAAGGTGTTTTGAATCACGTGGTGGTGAGGTGTTTTAAATTATGTGGTGGTGAGGTGTTTTGATTTACATGGTGGTGAGGTGTTTTGATTTACATGGTGGTGAGGTGTTTTAAATTACATGGGGGTGAGGTGTTTTAAATTAGGTGGGGTGAGGTATTTTAAATTACATGGGGGTGAGGTGTTTTGAATTAGGTGGGGTGAGGTATTTTAAATTACATGGGGGTGAGGTGTTTTGAATAATGTGGTGGTGAGGTGTTTTGAATTACATGGTGGTGAGGTGTTTTGAATTACGTGGTGGTGAGGTGTTTTGAATTACGTGGTGGTGAGGTGTTTTGAATAATGTGGGGGTGGGGTGTTTTGAATAATGTGGGGGCGAGGTGTTTTAAATTACTTGGTGGTGAGGTGTTTTAAATTAGGTGGGGTGAGGTATTTTAAATTACATGGGGGTGAGGTGTTTTGAATAATGTGGTGGTGAGGTGTTTTGAATTACATGGTGGTGAGGTGTTTTGAATTACGTGGTGGTGAGGTGTTTTGAATTACGTGGTGGTGAGGTGTTTTGAATTACGTGGTGGTGAGTTGTTTTGAATAATGTGGGGGTGAGGTGTTTTGAATAATGTGGGGGCGAGGTGTTTTGAATTACGTGGTGGTGAGGTGTTTTGAATAATGTGGGGGTGAGGTGTTTTGAATAATGTGGGGGTGAGGTGTTTTGAATTACGTGGTGGTGAGGTGTTTTGAATTACGTGGTGGTGAGGTATTTTGAATAATGTGGTGGTGAGGTGTTTTGAATAATGTGGTGGTGAGGTGTTTTGAATTACGTGTTGGTGAGGTGTTTTGAATAATGTGGTGGTGAGGTGTTTTGAATAATGTGGTGGTGAGGTGTTTTGAATTACGTGTTGGTGAGGTGTTTTGAATAATGTGGGGGTGAGGTGTTTTGAATTATGTGGTGGTGAGGCATTTTGAATAATCTGGTGGTGAGGTGTTTTGAATAATGTGGTGGTGAGGTGTTTTGAATTACGTGGTGGTGAGGTATTTTGAATAATGTGGTGGTGAGGTGTTTTGAATAATGTGGTGGTGAGGTGTTTTGAATTACGTGTTGGTGAGGTGTTTTGAATAATGTGGGGGTCAGGTGTTTTGAATTACGTGGTGGTGAGGTGTTTTGAATAATGTGGTGGTAAGGTGTTTTGAATTACATGGTGTTGAGGTATTTTTAATAATGTGGTGGTGAGGTGTTTTGAATAATGTGGTGGTGAGGTATTTTGAATAATGTGGTGGTGAGGTGTTTTGAATAATGTGGTGGTGAGGTGTTTTGAATTACGTGGTGGTGAGGTGTTTTGAATAATGTGGTGGTGAGGTGTTTTGAATAATGTGGTGTTGAGGTGTTTTGAATTACGTGGTGGTGAGGTGTTTTCAATTATGCGGTGGTGAGGTGTTTTGAATAATGTGGTGGTGAGGTGTTTTGAATAATGTGGTGGTGAGGTGTTTTGAATTACGTGGTGGTACACATGACACGGACCGTACAGTGAGGCTTGTTTTCGCGCCAAGGTTGGGCAGTTTTCCTGCCAATCGGAACTGCGTCGGGAATGCGCGCTTGGGGCCTGCCGATCCCCGACACACCTCCGCTGGTTGAGATAAGCGCCCCCCCCCCCCACACACACACACACATACACACACACACACACACACACGGCCCTTTATTAGTCCCCTACCGGTGGTGGTGAGGTGTTTTGAATAATTTTGCTCTCCGTCTCTCAGTCCGTCATACAAAGAACAGCTTTCCGGACTTTTTTTCTAAACTCTTAATGCTAATGATTTCAAACTTGGCACATGGTTTCCTCATGATAAGTTGCAGATCAAGTTCGAACTTCACGACGTTTCGATCATTTTTGACAAAGTTATGGCACTTTGAACTTTGGGGATTTCCCCAACAGTTTTCCGGACTATAATTTGGAGTGCGGTAAGTCATAATACTTTCTTCTATGACAGTGCTACCCAATGCCGGTAGGGGACATGTATTGCAGCGCAATACTCAGAATGCTTTTTTTTCAAGATATTCCGCTCACAAGGTTCAGACATATATATGGTGGCGGCCATCTTGGATTTTGACGTGGCGACCCAATTTTAAACAGCGTTCTTCCTTGTGCCTAGATACACCCACACACCAGATTAGAAGTTGGTACTTTGCTTATTTTTCAAGATATTTCGCTCACAAGGTTCAGACATATATATATGGTGGCGGCCATCTTGGATTTTAACGTGGCGACCCAATTTTAAACAGCGTTCTTCCTTGTGCCTATATACACCCACACACCAGATTAGAAGTTGGTACTTTGCTTATTTTTCAAGATATTTCGCTCACAAGGTTCAGACATATATATGGTGGCGGCCATCTTGGATTTTGACGTGGCGACCCAATTTTAAACAGCCTTCTTACTTTTGCCTAGATACACCCACACACCAGATTAGAAGTTGGTACTTTGCTTGTTTTTCAAGATATTTCGCTCACAAGGTTCAGACATATATATATGGTGGCGGCCATCTTGGATTTTAACGTGGCGACCCAATTTTAAACAGCGTTCTTCCTTGTGCCTAGATACACCCACACACCAGATTAGAAGTTGGTACTTTGCTTATTTCAAGATATTTCGCTCACAAGGTTCAGACATATATATATGGTGGCGGCCATCTTGGATTTTGACATGGCGACCCAATTTTAAACAGCCTTCTTGCTTGTGCCTAGATACACCCACACACCAGATTAGAAGTTGGTACTTTGCTTATTTTTCAAGATATTTCGCTCACAAGGTTCAGACATATATATATGGTGGCGGCCATCTTGGATTTTAACGTGGCGACCCAATTTTAAACAGCATTCTTCCTTGTGCCTAGATACACCCACACACCAGATTAGAAGTTGGTACTTTGCTTATTTTTCAAGATATTTCGCTCACAAGGTTCAGACATATATATGGTGGCGGCCATCTTGGATTTTGACGTGGCGACCCAATTTTAAGCAGCCTTCTTGCTTGTGCCTAGATACACCCACACACCAGATTAGAAGTTGGTACTTTGCTTATTTTTCAAGATATTTCGCTCACAAGGTTCAGACATATATATATGGTGGCGGCCATCTTGGATTTTAACGTGGCGACCCAATTTTAAACAGCATTCTTCCTTGTGCCTAGATACACCCACACACCAGATTAGAAGTTGGTACTTTGCTTATTTTTCAAGATATTTCGCTCACAAGGTTCAGACATATATATATGGTGGCGGCCATCTTGGATTTTAACGTGGCGACCCAATTTTAAACAGCGTTCTTCCTTGTGCCTAGATACACCCACACACCAGATTAGAAGTTGGTACTTTGCTTATTTTTCAAGATATTTCTCTCACAAGGTTCAGACCTATAATGAAGCCTATAATGACCTATAATAATGAATGACCTATAATGAAAGACCTCAAATGAAGCCTCTGAAATAGTGGCGAGAACAGAGGGTGGGGTGCCATCTTTCTGCAGCTTTGTCCCAATTATTATCGCTTGAACAGCATCCAAGGAACATTCTTAGGTACAGGCAGGTACCACGTTTTCTATTTCAAGAGACAGCCTTGATAGAGTGCCTGCTACAGAATTACTCCTGCCAGGCGGATACATAATTGTGAATCGGTAGTCGTCCAACTCCTCTACCCATCTGTGTCCCATTGCGTTTAGCCTGGCACTGGTTGTCACATATGTGATTGGCTTATTTTCTGTGTAAACAGTATGGGGGGCATAGTAAAGGTAGTTTGCTTGAGTGTGAAGGTGGTAATTCCTCTCAGCAGGAGACAAAGTTCTAGAGCCAAACCCAATCTCACGCAGCTTCCCATGTTGCTCTTGATACAGCACACCGATAGACCAGGGATTTTCTTAACCTTTCTTCCGCCATTTACCCCCTAGGCTCGACATGACCAGCCAATTACCCCCACCCCATAAGCTATTTAAATTAATCGACTGGCCGATGCAATTTTGGTGCAAAAAATAAAGAGAGAGAAAAGCAAAGCATTTATTATCCAAGTTTTGTCCAATTTCGGTAGTGGGTTGTCAACCACCCAGGGTAGTACTACTGTGTTGACTTAGTAGCGTTAAAGTGGTGCCCGGAACCATCGTACACTCTCCGTGGCAGGATTTCTGGTCTTACTTCCGGTCTCACTCAAACTATAACGACCGGGCTTGCTTTAATCTCTCTTTCTCACAAAGAAACATCATACACTTTTCTTCTCTTTTATTTAAGGCCTGGCATTGAACAGGGCTATACAGTCTATGCCTGGAGCCTCCAACATAAAAAAAAAAAAAAAATAAAAAAAAAAAATAAACTGTAAACAAAGAGAGAAGAAAATAATATATTGCACTCATATCAATCACCACCACCATATCAAAAACACAAAAAACAGGAGTATCAAGGGGAACAATCACAATCACCACCGTATTAAAAAAACAACACCAGGAGTATCAATGGGAACCTTGTTGCTGCCTCGGCTCAATCAGTTTATCTCTTCCAGGCGTTGTTGATGACAACGCTACTCACAAGTCATCAGCTTTCAGGTGGTTCCTGGTTCCTTCATCGCTACCAGTGTTGAGAACCCAGTCACACTGAGATACATGGTGATGAAAGGAACGACCACTTGGAACTCACACTGATTGAGAAGTTGGAATGAATCTGTCAGTTCCGTCCAATATTCCACTCCCACTCTTTCAAATTCGTCTTTCAGACCAGTAGAGTTAAGATCAATCGGCTCTTCTTTTGCTGGGTCGACATCGTTCATGTAAGTCAGATCAGTGAACGGTCTCAACACCCAGCTTTCTGGAGAAATCATATCTGTTGCATAGTAGCCAGTGAAGTGATCTTTCAAGGTTTTCAAATATGCAGCTGTCAAATATGCAGCGATGAATTGAGTTGAAAGTTTAACAGCAATTGCATAGTGCATCACTGATTTAGGAAACCAACTATTTTTGAGGTCAAAAGGTCAACTCAAGGTCAAACTTCTAAAATCATCAATTTTCATCTGAAGAATAATTAATTACTATCTGATTGAACGGAGCTTTGAGTACGATCGTCAATTTAAATCTTAATGAAATGGACAGCTTGATGTATCTATGGCAACTATTTATTTGGGGTTGGGGTGGGGGGGATTTGCAAGTATCGTGCTTTGCACAACGTCTTTCTTGTTTTATCCATTTATTTCCTTGTTTTTTTTTCTATTTAAGACGTGTTTTTCGTGTTTTTCGTATCGTGTTTTTCGTGTATCGTGTTTTTCGTGTAATATCGTGTTTTTCTATTTAAGATTTTGCGGCCTAGTACTCGTAGGCTTGGACTACCGTACCGTCTCCGACCTTGTGGTTTGTTTTCCTCTCAGCGATTCGTCGAATGCGCTGAAATTATTTTCGTTCACTGTTTCGTCCCAGTCGTTCACCCCGTACCTCCTTGTTTAATATCTGTACTCACAAAAAAAAAAAAAAAAAAAAAAAAAGCCCAAAAAAACTATTTCCTTCCCAGGTCTTATTCGTTTATTTGTTCTTTTTGTTCGTTCGTTCTTCGTTCGCGATCACGCGGTTAGAAATGTATAATCTCTCCCCTGAACAACTATTTTCTCTCATATATTATAACACCCTTTTCTTCTTTTCCTACAAAAGGATGCTTTCGTCTTGCTCACCAAATCTATTCATTCCAAAAAATATATATAATACCATCTCTTACAGTTCCTCCTTTCTACATTCCCTAAACTATCCAGAACTCCATCCCTCCTCCAGTGTCCTCAAACGTATTTTTGACTCGAAGGTCTCAAACTCATTTTGCAAAAAATGTTCGTTTCCCATGAATCGTACACTTTTCAAAATCCAATCTCACCCCTCTCCTCCAAATCCTCCTCATCACCCATCCCTTTCAAATCTCCCCCCTTGCCCCTTCCCTCCTCTTCCTCCTAAACTCCCCCCACACCCCTCCCCTCCGAGACTCTCCCTCGCTCCTCCCCTCCTAGACTCCCCTCTCACCCCTCCTCCTCAAAGCATCCTCCCTGCTTCTTCCTCCTTCCAACTTTCACCTTCATCTCCCCAAACCTTCTGCCTTGCTCTTCCCCCTCCTCAAATAACACCTCACTGTGCCTCACCCAATCTCCATCAAACCTTTTGTCCGCCCCATTCTTCCCTTTCTCCAAGCTATTCTGAAATCTCTGACCCACCTTCAACAGCTCTCCCTACCTCTTCCTCCTCTTCCACATCTTACCCTACCCCTCCCCCCCCCCCCTGTTCTGGACCCGATGCTCCCCCTTCCTCTTCATCAACGGTATGGACCTCAAACATCCGGGGCCTTCGCTCAAACTTGACTGACCTCTCCATACAGGTTGCTTCTGACAAACCAGATGTGATCTGCTTAACAGAAACTTTCCTCCTTCATGAAGTCTCTGATGCCTTGGTATCTCTCCCAGGTTACTCCCTCCTCCGGTATGATAGACCTGAGCCTCGTCCTGGAGGTGGGGTTGCTATCTTTATAAAAAACTCTCTTCCTCACTCGCCCTCCACTGCCCTCTCTCCACCTCACCCCCAGGAATACCTTTGGCTACGGCTTCCCCTTCGCTCCCACCTTTTGTTCATATGTGTGTTGTACCGTCCACCAATCAGCGATGACTCCATCTACATCTCACTCTCTGATAATATGGACCAACTTCTATCTACCCATCCCAACTCTCTCTTCCTCATATGTGGTGATTTCAATTTTCACCATGCCAGTTGGCTGGGTGTGGGTACCTCTCTCACCAGCCATGGCTCTTCAGCAAAGGACTTCTGCGACTCACTGGGAGTGACACAATCTGTCAATTTCCCGACCCGGATCTCAGTCAACGGAGCATCTTCTCTTCTGGATTTGGTTATGACAAACTTCCCTGAAAATGTCTGCTGCTCTTCTTCTGCTCCAATCGGCTCATCTGATCATGTGCTTGTCAAAGTGGACATCTCTCTGACCATTCTCAGAGAGCCTCCTCAGCGTCGACGAGTCTGGCATTTCACTCAGGCCAACTGGCACGGTCTTCAAGCAGCCATCAATCATCTGGACTGGTCTCCCATCTCTACCGCCTCTGACATCAACTCATCCTGGGAATTCTTTCAAAGTAAATTGCTCTCTCTCATGCACAGATTTATCCCATCTCGTCTTCAGTTGTCATACCCTTCCTCCCGTCCATGGTACACGGAATCTTGTGGTGAGGCTGTTGCCCTGAAACAACTTGCTTTCGTCTCCTGGAAAGCAAATCCAACGGAAGGAAATCTCATTTCCTTTCACAAAGCCCGAAACAAGTGTGTGTCCACCCTCAGGAGAGCCAGGAAACAATATCTCACCATTCTCAAGACCGAACTCTCTTATCTGTCTCCCTCTTCCAAATCCTGGTGGCGTCTGGTCAAATCTGTTTCTGGTGTTTGTTCCCCCTCCATCCCCTCCCTCACTTCAAACGGCTTAACGGCTGACTCCGCACGTGAAAAAGCTGAATGCCTCAACTCTGTGTTTGCCTCTAAATCTTGTGTCCCAAACCCATCCCTCTCTGTACCCACCATACCCAGTCGTACCCAGCTGCTCCTGGACTCTGTGTCCTTTCCTCCTGACAAGGTGGAAAAGTTTCTGGCAACCCTCGACTCTGATTCTGCAACTGGTCCTGACGGCATCAGCCCACGGGTCCTAAAATCATGTTCTTCTGCACTTTCTCTCCCTCTTTCTGTTCTCTTCACCCTCTCTTTTGCTCAAGGTCATCTGCCATCTGCTTGGAAATCAGCCAACATCACCGCTTTGCACAAAAAAGGTGCAAAAACAGATCCCAGCAACTACAGACCAATCAGCCTTCTCCCAATTATCAGCAAAGTCATGGAATCCATCATTGCTTCAGATATTAAATCTTTCCTCTTCTCCAATGGCTTGATCTCTGATCATCAATTTGGTTTCAGACCTGGTCACTCTACTCTGGACATCCTGCTTCTGCTTTCTCAACAATGGATGGAGGTCCTCAACGCCAAACAGGAAATTAGAGCTGTCTCCCTTGACATTTCACGTGCCTTCGATACGGTCTGGCACCCTGCTCTGCTCTCCAAACTCTCCTCCTTTGGTATCCATGGAAATCTCCACGCATGGCTGGCGGACTTCCTCTCTGGTCGTAGTCAACGTGTGGCCCTGAATGGGTTTCTCTCATCTCCTCTTCCTGTTCAGGCTGGAGTTCCCCAAGGTAGTGTTCTGGGCCCTGTGCTTTTTCTGGTCTTCATCAATGATCTCTCTGACTCTCTTGAAAATCCTCTCTATCTCTTTGCTGACGACTCTACTCTCTGTCGCTCCATTCCTCATCCCTCAGATCGGCAGTCTGCAGCCTCCTCACTCTCTGCAGACCTGGACAAAATCACAGACTGGTCAAACAAGTGGAACATGTCTTTCAATCCTGACAAATCTCACACTCTTACAATGTCTCTCCGAAAGGACCGACTGGACAACCCTCCCATCTACTTTCTCAACAATCCTCTCCACGAAGTTCTGTCGCTCAAGCTTTTGGGTCTCACTATCTGCCATGATCTTTCTTGGGAAAACCACATTTCCAAGCTGGCCTCCAAAGCCAGTCGCCGACTGGGCATCCTCCGTCATGCGAAGTCCTTCCTTGGCACACCTGAGCTCCTCACCACATACAAGGCTTTCATCCGCAGCTCAATGGAATACTGTTCCCCCCTCTGGGCTGGTGCTCCTGCCTCACACCTTGCTCGGCTTCACGCTGTTGAGGCCAAAGCTTTCAGAATCATTGGAATCTCCTGCGATGTAGTCAACGCCGAGGGCCTTTCACTCACTCACCGCAGGCAGGTTGGTGGTCTTTCTGTCTTCTACCGACTCCTCTCCGGCCTTGCTCCCCCAGCTCTCTCTGTGCTCTGTCCCCCCAATATTCCTTCAGGTCGCACAAGATCTGCCTGCAACCCTCTTCTGGTTAAACTGCCAAAGTCTAGGCTCTCTGCTCACCTTCACTCTTTCATTCCCCTTTTCTCCCGCCTCTGGAACAAACTCCCCCACTCCCTTCAATCCCACTCCTCCCTCCAGGTCTTTAAAACAGCTGTTCACCACCATCTCTTATCTTCCCCCATCGAAAACCTTGATCTATTCTACCCCCGGTAATTCACCCCAGAGTCCTTGCAGTGTTCATATGTTTTAATCCTCTCCCACCTCCCCCCAAGTCCTCCCGATGTCCCTGCTCTCAAATGTTGTGTTTGTGTCCTTCCCCCTCTCTTTTGTGTCCTTCCCCCTCTCTCCCCATCTTGTCTACCGCTCCCCTTGTTTTTTGTGTTTTGTGTGTCGGTTTGTCTTTTTGTGTGATTAATGTTAGCTCTTTCACGAGCCTCGATCTTGTATACAAAAAAAAAAAAGAAAAAAAAAAAGACATTAACCATGGGGTATAAAATTGGGAGGAAGTAAGGGGGTCAAAATAAAATGACTGAAGGTAGTATAGAGAAAGGACGATCGTGGGCACACAACTACGAACAAAGGAACTGAGTAGGCCTAAAAAAAAAACATCTATGAAAAATCAGACTAATAATCTCAAATTTGCATTAATTTTAAAACAAAACCCAACTATAAGCACACAGTACACACATACACAACAAAATAAACAGTAGAAAACTGACTAAACGACCGGGAGAACTTATCTTTGAAGATACCTGAGTCAAAAAATCGGCGCAGATCTAACTCAAGACAAGTCAGGAAACGACGATGGTTCACGAGTGAGGGGAATTCAACGACAAAGGTCAAAACCGGCATTGACAAAATATATAAATAGGAATGTATTATCTGTTATGAGACTAGTTAGCTACACAATACCGAAAATTTGGTTCGATTCTGAAACTTTGAAAATTTGACCTTTGTGACCTTCAAAGGTCAAAGATTCTGAAATTTGTTGGAAAACTTGTATTTCATGATGTATGTGATAATATAAGATCATGTACGACATTTCACCCTATCAGGAAGCGAACAATGTAATAAAACAATCAAAAATCGACTTTTCTAAATTTCGTGACCTTGTGACTTTGACCTTGGGGTGAAAATGAAAAATCGAGCTCCGTGGGGCTAGACACATGACATTGGCCTAACCAAATACCGAAACCCCTGTCAGATTCCAGCAAACCCCTTGGAGAAGATGTAGCTTGAACTCGATTACCCCCTAAAAAGACATCTTTTACGCCCACTCTAGGCAGGACACAACTAGATCATGATATCAACCTCCCACCCAAGTTTCATCAAGATCGGATGATATCATCGGCTGCGGATAGACAGACACACACACACACACACAGACAGACGCACACACATGACGAATATAGTGGTCACTTGATAACTCGTGAACCAATACAAGAAGCCTATGGCTTATGGTTTTATCATTGGAGCTTGGCTCTGCCACTGACGCAGTGCCCTCTGCAAGTTAGGACAGCAATTTGCAATTTGTTGAGAGTGCTGGGAATAGCTTGCCTATTCTTTGCATAGGACATCATGGAATGCTTGACGTGCACCAAGTAATTTGAGCAAAAAAGACACCCAGATTCACGTCCATCCGAAGGATGACACACTGATGAATCCCCATAACTGTGAAACACCAATATAACAGTTTATATCAGGGCCAGGATTCAAACTCAGGCTAAACAGCTTCGAGGTGAATGCGCATCATCATCATGTCGCCCCGCCGTTACGGCGTTGGTGTTAGGTAACAGACTGCGCGAACGTTTTAGGAGCAACAGGCCTTGCGGAGAAGTCAGTCGCTCCCTCTCGCCAAACAACCCAAAGTCCAATGGCAGGCCGAAGCCCGACAAACCGGAAGGGAAGTGTGGTGCAGCGGCTGGCCGGATGCACAGGGAATATCCATAGTGCACCGCCCTTATTTTACAGCATACCACAGGTGCTGCTGGTTCATGCAGTAACTCGCTGCCGTTGTTCCAGTAAGACCGGACATCCACCAAACGAGCTCATCATTCAACCCAGCAAGCTGGTACTCAATTTGCCGACCTCAGAAGGATGACAGGCTGAGTCAACCCCCCTGGCGTTAATTCAGCGATCGACCGGGATTCGAACTCAGGATCCTAAGATCCCAATCCGGCACCCTAACCGCTAAGCCAACACCAGAGATATATGTGAGTGCACATAACTCTCGGAAAAACCCAATTCATTTCTGATTTCCTCCAGCTACTCTTTTGTTATCTCTTTGCTGTCACTTTGGCCAGTGTTCTTTTTGGCCAAAGCCCAGCTCCTCTTTAATTTCCCTCACTTGTCCAATTTACGGCAGTGTCATGTTTTCAAGTTCATGATTCTCGGTCTCTTCCTCCGCATTCTTTCCAGAAACAGGTGTGTGCTGCAAAAACATCCAGAGAGCATGTGTTAATATGTGTTATATGAAATCCTGTATAAACAACTTTGTGTTGCACTTTTAAAGCAAATGTAGATGTTTTATTGAGGCATGTTGCTTTCATGTTTTTGTGCACCGCACCTTTCCTATGCCACCTCCAGGCGCTGCAAATCGTCATTGCCGGGCACCGAAGGGGGCTCGGCAATGACGCACGCTGAAAGGGAGTACTCAGTTTTCAATCTGGTTGTTGCTTGCAAAATCAAAGATTTTTCAAGTATATTGGTCGGTTGCGTTTGTGGTTCTGTCTGTCTGTCTGTCTGTTTGTCTGTCTGTCTGTTTGTCTGTTTGTTACTTGGCAAAAAATTTATTTTATTTTTCCAAGTATATTGCTCACTCCGGTTTGTGGGTTTGTTTGTCTGTCCGCTCACTTATACTTGCCTACAGGACACAATTTTAAAACGATCTTCACGAAACTTTACCAAATGGCAGAGTCCGTGGTCCGACAAAATCCTATATATATTTGGGGTTAAAGGTCAAAAGGTCAACGTAGGCCAAAGGTCAACCACTTTTTTTAAATTTCTAAAATCCTCAATTTTCATCTGATTGACTTGAAATTTGAATAGGATTTACATATCGGCTTACTGAATTCAATCACCCACTATTTTTGAGATCAGCATCGGCAAAAAGGTCAACATAGGCCAAAGGTCAATCACATTTTTTAAATTTCTAAAATCCTCAATTTTTATCCACTTCACTTGAAATTTGAATGGGATTTACATATCAGCAAACTGAATTCAACCACCAACTATTTTTGAGATCACCATCGGCCAAAAGAGCAACATAGGACAAAAGTCAACAACAATTTCAAAGTTCTAAAATCCTCAATTTTCATACGATTCACTTGAAATTTGAATGGGGAATACACATCGGTTAACTGAATTCAAGGAACAACTATTTTTGAGATCAGCATAGGCCAAAAGGTCAACATAGGCCCAAGGTCAACCGCTTTATTCAAATTTCTAAAAGCCTCAATTTTCATCCGATTGACTTGAAATTTGAATAGGATTTTCATATCAGCCAACTGAATTCAACCACCAACTATTTTTGAGGTTAAAAGGATGCTCCACTGAGTGCCAATCCACTTTGTTCTGTTTTGACAAGTGTCGCCTTGCGAGTGATTTTTCATTTGTTTGTTTGTCACCGGCCGACAGGTCACAATTTTCAACCAAACTTCACGAAACTTTACCAAATGGTAGGTTTCGTCAAAATCAAGAAGCCTATTGCTTTTGGGGTCAAAAGGTCAACATAGGCCAAAGGTCACCAACATTGCTGAATTTCTAAAATCCTCAATTTTCATCCGATTGACCTGAAATTTGAGGTGGACTTGCATATCTGGTCACTGAATTCAACCACCAAGTATTTGCGGTCAACATCGGCAAAAAGGTCAACATAGGCCAGATTTTTAAAATCCTTAATTTTCATCCAATTGACTTGAAATTTGAAGAGGACTTGCATATCTGGTCCATGAATTCAACCACCAAATATTTTTGAGGTCAACATAGGCCAAAATTCTAAAATCCTCAATTTTCATCGAATTGACTTCAAATTTGAAGAGGACTTGCATATCTGGTCAATGAATTCAACCACCAAATACTTGTGAGGTCAACATTGGCCAAAAATTCAACTTAGGCCAAAATTCTAAAATTCTCAATTTTCATCCAATTGACTTGAAATTTGAAGACGACTTGCAAATCTGGTCACTGAATTCAACCACCGAGTATTTTTGAGGTCAACATAGGCCAAAAGGTCAACACAGGCCACATTTCTAAAATCCCCAATTTTCATCCAATTGACTTGAAATTTGAAGTGGACTTGCATATCTGGTCACTGAATTCAACCACCAAGTATTTTTGAGGTCAACATAGGCCAAAAGGTCAACATAGGCCAATTTTCAAAATTCCTCAATTTTCATCTGATTGAATTGAAAATTGAACAGCATTTGCTAATTGAGTCACTAAATAGGGAAACTAACTATTTTTGAGGTCCAAAGGTCAAAGGTCAATTCAAGGACCACCTTCCAAAATCATCATTTTTCATCTGAAAAATCGTCACTTTTCTTCCTATTAACCTGAGCTTTGACCAAGATTGTCAATTTTAATCTTGATGAAATGGACAATTTGCTGTATCAATGGAATTTTTTTTCATGGGGGAGGTGGGAGGTAGATTTTGCAAGTATTGTGCTCCGCATGACATCTTCTTGTTTGTTTGTTGTACACCGCACCTTTCCTATGCCATCTCCAGGCATTGCAAAACGTCATTGCCGGGCACCAAAGGGGGCTCGGCAGTGACGCACGCTGAAAGGGAGTACTCAGTTTTCACTCTGGTTTGTTTTCTTGTTTTACACCGCACCTTTCCTATGCCATCTCCAGGCATTGCAAATCGTCATTGCTGGGCACCGAAGGGGGCTCGGCAGTGACGCACGCTGAAAGGGAGTAGTCATTTTTCACTCTGGTTGTTTGTTTTTGTACACAGCACCTTTCCTATGCCATCTCCAGGCATTGCAAATCGTCATTGCTGGGCACCGAAGTGGGCTCGGCAGTGACGCATGCTGAAAGGGAGTACTCAGTTTTCACTCAGGTTGTTGTGCACCGCACCTTTCCTATGCCATCTCCAGGCATTGCAAATCGTCATTGCTGGACACCGAAGGGGGCTCGGCAGTGACGCACGCTGAAATGGAGTACTCAGTTTTCACTCTTTGTTTGTTTGTTTGTTTTCTTTCTTTCTTTCTTGTTTGTTTGTCTGGGCGATATCTCAGCCATCCTTTGACCTAGGAAGTTGAAATTTCGGCACAGTAGTGAGCAAGTCCTTTGTCAAAAACTTTATTTTTTGTTTTTTGATTAATCAATTAATTAAGGAGTTATTTAATTATCAGCGATTAATTAAGTACTTATTTAATTAATGAAATTTCCTTTCTCTTCTGACCATTAACTCAGGCACCTTTTGAGTTAGGAAGCTGATATTTGGACATGCCAATGACCAGGTGATTTGGCTGCAAAGGCTATTTTTGATTTATTAATTAATCAATCAATCAATTAATTGAATAATTATTTAATTATTTGATTAATGACAAAAAAATTTTTTTTTTAAAGTTACAGATTCTGATGAAATGGTGGTGCTTTGTGTTCTCTGACCGAATTGATTAATAATTTTATTTTTTATGATTATTATTTATTTATTTTCATTATTAATCATTTATTTATCTTCTTTCTCATTTGGCCAATATCTCAGGCACCTTTTGAGCTCAGAAGCTAATATTTGGACATGAGTGACCAAGTGATGTGGCTATCAAGGAGATTTTTGATTTATTGATTAATCAATTAATCAATGAATTGATTAATTATTTAATTATTCGATTAATTACTAATTTTTTATTTTTTTTTCCAGTTACAGATTCTGATGAAATGGTCGTGGTTTATGTGTTCTGTGACCGAATTGATTGATAATTTAATTTTTTAATGATTATTTATTTATTTTCATTGTTACTCATTTATTTATTTTCTTTCTCATATTGCCAATATCTCAGGCACCTTTTGAGCTGGGAAGCTAATATTTGGACATGACAGTGACCAAGTGATGTGGCTATCAAGGATATTTTTGATTTGTTGATTAATCATTTAATCGATTAATTATATTTATTGATGAATCGATTAATTATTTATTGATTAATCAATTAATTATTTGATTTTTCATTAATGACTTATTTAATTAAATTTCTTAAAGACACATCTTCGGATGAAGCACTAGTGGTTTAGTTATGCTATTAGCCAATTGATTATGAAAATATTTTGTGATAATCTTTTATTGATTTTAATTATACAATTAATCAATCAATTAGTGTACACCTCTCCCTCCCAATGCAGCCTCAATGAGCTGCACTGCGGTATTGCCGGGCGCCTAAGGCGCCCCAGCAATGCCGCGCTGTAGGATATTTAATTATTTGGCATGGGGGCGGTGTACTTTGAATGTATGTGTACTTGTTGTACACCACACCTTTCCTATGCCATCCTCAGGCATTGCAAATCGTCATTGCTGGGCACCGAAGGGGGCTCGAAGGGGGATGAAATAGTCGGCAGTGACGCACGCTGAAAGAGAGTACTCAGTTTTCACTCTGGTTGTTTGTTGTACACCGCTCCTTTCCTATGCCATCTCCAGGCATTGCAAATCGTCATTGCTGGGCACCGAAGGGGGCTCGGCAGTGACGCACGCTGAAAGAGAGTACTCAGTTTTCACTCTGGTTGTTTGTTTGTTTGTTTGTTTTCTTGTTGTACACCGCTCCTTTCCTATGCCATCTCCAGGCATTGCAAATCGTCATTGCCGGGCACCAAAGGGGGCTCGGCAGTGACGCACGCTGAAAGAGAGTACTCAGTTTTCACTCTGGTTTCTTGTTGTACACCGCTCCTTTCCTATGCCATCTCCAGGCATTGCAAATCGTCATTGCCGGGCACCAAAGGGGGCTCGGCAGTGACGCACGCTGAAAGAGAGTACTCAGTTTTCACTCTGGTTTCTTGTTTTCTTGGTTGTCCGGGCGATATCTCAGCCATCCTTTGAGCTAGGAAGCTGAAATTTCGGCACAGTAGTGAGCAAGTCCTTTGTCAAATACGGTATTTTTTGTTTTTTGAATAATCAATTAATTGAGGAGTTATTTAATTATTAGCGTTTAATTAAGTACTTATTTAATTAATTAAATTTCATTTCTCTTCTGACCATTAACTCAGGCACCTTTTGAGTTAGGAAGCTGATATTTGGACATGCCAATGACCAGGTGATTTGGCTGCAAAGGATATTTTTGATTTATTAATTAATCAATTAATCGATTAATTATTTAATTATTCCATTAATGACAAAAACTTTTTTTTTTTTAAGTTACAGATTCTGATGAAATAGTGGTAGTTTATGTGTTCTCTGACCAAATTGATTAATAATTTAATTTTTTTATGATTATTATTATTTATTTATTTTCATTATTAATCATTTATTTATTTTCTTTCTCATTTGGCCAATATCTCAGGCACCTTTTGAGCTGGGAAGCTAATATTTGGACATGAGTGACCAAGTGATGTGGCTATCAAGGATATTTTTGATTTATTGATTAATCATTTCATCTATTAATTATTTATTGATTAATCGATTAATTATTTATTGAGTAATCAATTAATTATTTAATTTTTTATAATGACTTATTTAATTAAATTTCTAAAAGATACATCTTCGGATGAAGCACTAGTGGTTTAGTTATGCGATTAGCCAATTGATTATGAAAATATTTTGTGATAATCTTTTATTGATTTTAATTATACAATTAATCAATCAATTAGTGTACACCTCTCCCTCCCAATGCAGCCTCAATGAGCTGCACTGCGGTATTGCCGGGCGCCTGAGGCGCCCCGGCAATGCCGCGCTGCAGCATATTTAATTATTTGGCATGGGGTGGTGTACTTTGAATGTATGTGTACTTGTTTGTTTGTTTGTTTGTTTTCTTTCTTGGTTGTCCGGACGATATCTCAGCCATCCTTTGAGCTCGGAAGCTGAAATTTCGGCACAATAGTGAGCAAGTCCTTTGTCAAATACGGTATTTTTTGTTTTTTGAATAATCAATTAATTGAGGAGTTATTTAATTATTAGCGTTTAATTAAGTACTTATTTAATTAATTAAATTTCATTTCTCTTCTGACCATTATTAACTCAGGCACCTTTTGAGTTAGGAAGCTGATATTTGGACATGCCAATGACCAGGTGATTTGGCTGCAAAGGATATTTTTGATTTATTAATTAATCAATTAATCGATTAATTATTTAATTATTCGATTAATGACAAAAAATTTTTTTTTTTAAAAGTTACAGATTCTGATGAAATAGTGGTAGTTTATGTGTTCTCTGACCAAATTGATTAATAATTTAATTTTTTTATGATTATTATTTATTTATTTTCATTATTAATCATTTATTTATTTTCTTTCTCATTTGGCCAATATCTCAGGCACCTTTTGAGCTGGAAAGCTAATATTTGGACATGAGTGACCAAGTGATGTGGCTATCAAGGATATTTTTGATTTATTGATTAATCATTTCATCTATTAATTATTTATTGATTAATCGATTAATTATATTTATTGAGTAATCAATTAATTATTTAATTTTTTATAAATGACTTATTTAATTAAATTTCTAAAAGATACATCTTCGGATGAAGCACTAGTGGTTTAGTTATGCGATTAGCCAATTGATTATGAAAATATTTTGTGATAATCTTTTATTGATTTTAATTATACAATTAATCAATCAATTAGTGTACACCCCTCCCTCCCAATGCAGCCTTAATGAGCTGCACTGCGGTATTGCCGGGCGCCAGAGGCGCCCCGGCAATGCCGCGCTGCAGCATATTTAATTATTTGGCATGGGGCGGTGTACTTTGAATGTATGTGTACTTGTTGTACACTGCTCCTTTCCTATGCCATCTCCAGGCATTGCAAATCGTCATTGCCGGGCACCAAAGGGGGCTCGGCAGTGACGCACGCTGAAAGAGAGTACTCAGTTTTCACTCTGGTTTCTTGTTTGTTTGTTTGTTTGTTTGTTTGTTGTACACCGCTCCTTTCCTATGCCATCTCCAGGCATTGCAAATCGTCATTGCCGGGCACCAAAGGGGGCTCGGCAGTGACGCACGCTGAAAGAGAGTACTCAGTTTTCACTCTGGTTTCTTGTTTTCTTTCTTGGTTGTCCGGACGATATCTCAGCCATCCTTTGAGCTAGGAAGCTGAAATTTCGGCACAGTAGTGAGCAAGTCCTTTGTCAAATACGGTATTTTTTGTTTTTTGAATAATCAATTAATTGAGGAGTTATTTAATTATTAGCGTTTAATTAAGTACTTATTTAATTAATTAAATTTCATTTATCTTCTGACCATTATTAACTCAGGCACCTTTTGAGTTAGGAAGCTGATATTTGGACATGCCAATGACCAGGTGATTTGGCTGCAAAGGATATTTTTGATTTATTAATTAATCAATTAATCGATTAATTATTTAATTATTCGATTAATGACAAAAAATTTTTTTTTTTTTAAGTTACAGATTCTGATGAAATAGTGGTAGTTTATGTGTTCTCTGACCAAATTGATTAATAATTTAATTTTTTTATGATTATTATTTATTTATTTTCATTATTAATCATTTATTTATTTTCTTTCTCATTTGGCCAATATCTCAGGCACCTTTTGAGCTGGGAAGCTAATATTTGGACATGAGTGACCAAGTGATGTGGCTATCAAGGATATTTTTGATTTATTGATTAATCATTTCATCTATTAAGTATTTATTGATTAATCGATTAATTATTTATTGAGTAATCAATTAATTATTTAATTTTTTATAAATGACTTATTTAATTAAATTTCTAAAAGATACATCTTCGGATGAAGCACTACTGGTTTAGTTATGCGATTAGCCAATTGATTATGAAAATATTTTGTGATAATCTTTTATTGATTTTAATTATACAATTAATCAATCAATTAGTGTACACCTCTCCCTCCCAATGCAGCCTCAATGAGCTGCACTGCGGTATTGCCGGGCGCCGGAGGCGCCCCGGCAATGCCGCGCTGCAGCATATTTAATTATTTGGCATGGGGCGGTGTACTTTGAATGTATGTGTACTTGTTTGTTTTCTTGTTTGTTTGTCCGGGCGATATCTCGGCCATCCTTTGAGCTAGGAAGCTGAAATTTCGGCACAGTAGTGAGCAAGTCCTTTCTCAAAAACGGTATTTTTTGTTTTTTGATTAATCAATTAATTGAGGAGTTATTTAATTATTAGCGATTAATTAAGTCCTTATTTAATTAATCAAATTTTCTTTCTCTTCTGACCATTAACTCAGGCACCTTTTGAGTTAGGAAGCTGATATTTGGACATGCCAATGACCAGGTGATTTGGCTGCAAAGGCTATTTTTGATTTATTAATTAATCAATTAATCAATTAATCGATTAATTATTTAATTATTCGATTAATGACAATTTTTTTTTTTTTTTAAGTTACAGATTCTGATGAAATGGTGGTGGTTTACATGTTCTGTGACCGAATTGATTAATAATTTAATTTTTTAATGATTATTATTTATTTATTTTCATTATTAATCATTTATTTATTTTCTCTCATTTGGCCAATATCTCAGGCACCTTTTGAGCTGGGAAGCTAATATTTGGACATGACAGTGACCAAGTGATGTGGCTATCAAGGATATTTTTGATTTATTGATTAATCATGTAATCGATTAATTATTTATTGATTCATCGATTAATTACTTATTGATTAATCAATTAATTATTTCATTTTTTATTAATGACTTATTTAATGAAATTTCTAAAAGATACATCTTTGGATGAAGCACTAGGGGTTTAGTTATGCTTTTAGCCAATTGATTAAGAAAATATTTTGTGATAATCTCTGCGGTATTGCCGGGCGCCGGAGGCGCCCCGGCAATGCTGCGCTGTAGGATATTTAATTATTTGGCATGGGGGCGGTGTACTTTGAATGTATGTGTACTTGTTTTCTTTCTTGTTTTCTTTGTTGTTTGTTTGTCCGGGCGATATCTCAGCCATCCTTTGAGCTAGGAAGCTGAAATTTAGGCACAATAGTGAGCAAGTCCTTTGTCAAAAACGGTATTTTTTTTTTTGATTAATCAATAAATTGAGGAGTTATTTAATTATTAGCGATTAATTAAGTACTTATTTAATTAATCAAATTTCCTTTCTCTTCTGACCATTAACTCAGGCACCTTTTGAGTTAGGAAGCTGATATTTGGACATGCCAATGACCAGGTGATTTGGCTGCAAAGTATATTTTTGATTTATTAATTAATCAATTAATCGATTAATTATTTAATTATTCGATTAATGACAATAAAAAAATTTTTTTTTCAGTTACAGATTCTGATGAAATAGTGGTAGTTTATGTGTTCTCTGACCAAATTGATTAATAATTTAATTTTTTTATGATTATTATTTATTTATTTTCATTATTAATCATTTATTTATTTTCTTACTCATTTGGCCAATATCTCAGGCACCTTTTGAGCTGGGAAGCTAATATTTGGACATGAGTGACCAAGTGATGTGGCTATCAAGGATATTTTTGATTTATTGATTAATCATTTCATCTATTAATTATTTATTGATTAATCGATTAATTATTTATTGAGTAATCAATTAATTATTTAATTTTTTATAAATGACTTATTTAATTAAATTTCTAAAAGATACATCTTCGGATGAAGCACTAGTGGTTTAGTTATGCGATTAGCCAATTGATTATGAAAATATTTTGTTATAATCTTTTATTGATTTTAATTATACAATTCATCAATCAATTAGTGTACACCTCTCCCTCCCAATGCAGCCTCAATGAGCTGCACTGCGGTATTGCCGGGCGCCAAAGGCGCCCCAGCAATGCCGCGCTGTAGGATATTTAATTATTTGGCATGGGGGCGGTGTACTTTGAATATATGTGTACTTGTTGTACACCGCTCCTTTCCTGTGCCATCTCCAGGCATTGCAAATCGTCATTGCTGGGCACCGAAGGGGGCTCGGCAGTGACGCACGCTGAAAGAGAGTACTCAGTTTTCACTCTGGTTGTTTGTTTTCTTGCTTTCTTGTTTGTTTGTTTGTTTGTTGCCTTGGTTGTCCGGACGATATCTCAGCCATCCTTTGAGCTAGGAAGCTGAAATTTCGGCACAATAGTGAGCAAGTCCTTTGTCAAAAACTGTATTTTTTGTTTTTTGATTAATCAATAAATTGAGGAGTTATTTAATTATTAGCGATTAATTAAGTACTTATGTAATTAATCAAATTTCCTCTCTTCTGACCATTAACTCAGGCACCTTTTGAGTTAGGAAGCTGATATTTGGACATGCCAATGACCAGGTGATTTGCCTGCAAAGGCTATTTTTGATTTATTAATTAATCAATTAATCGATTAATTATTTAATTATTCGATTAATGACAAAAACTTTTTTTTTTTTAAAGTTACAGATTCTGATGAAATAGTGGTAGTTTATGTGTTCTCTGACCAAATTGATTAATAATTTAATTTTTTTATGATTATTATTTATTTATTTTCATTATTAATCATTTATTTATTTTCTTTCTCATTTGGCCAATATCTCAGGCACCTTTTGTGCTGGGAAGCTAATATTTGGACATGAGTGACCATGTGATGTGGCTATCAAGGATATTTTTGATTTATTGATTAATCATTTCATCTATTAATTATTTATTGATTAATCGATTAATTATTTAGTGAGTAATCAATTAATTATTTAATTTTTTATAAATGACTTATTTAATTAAATTTCTAAAAGATACATCTTCGGATGAAGCACTAGTGGTTTAGTTATGCGATTAGCTAATTGATTATGAAAATATTTTGTGATAATCTTTTATTGATTTTAATTATACAATTAATCAATCAATTAGTGTACACCTCTCCCTCCCAATGCAGCCTCAATGAGCTGCACTGCGGTATTGCCGGGCGCCTGAGGCGCCCCGGCAATGCCGCGCTGCAGCATATTTAATTATTTGGCATGGGGCGGTGTACTTTGAATGTATGTGTACTTGTTGTACACCGCTCCTTTCCTATGCCATCTCCAGGCATTGCAAATCGTCATTGCCGGGCACCAAAGGGGGCTCGGCAGTGACGCACGCTGAAAGAGAGAACTCAGTTTTCACTCTGGTTTCTTGGTTTCTTGTTTTCTTTCTTTCTTTCTTGCTTTCTTGCTTTCTTGTTTGTTTGTCCGGACGATATCTCAGCCATCCTTTAAGCTAGGAAGCTGAAATTTCGGCACAATAGTGAGCAAGTCCTTTCTCAAAAACGATATTTTTTGTTTTTTGATTAATCAATTAATTGATGAGTTATTTAATTATTAGCGATTAATTAAGTACTTATTTAATTAATTAAATTTCATTTCTCTTCTGACCATTAACTCAGGCACCTTTTGAGTTAGGAAGCTGATATTTGGACATGCCAATGACCAGGTGATTTGGCTGCAAAGGCTATTTTTGATTTATTAATTAATCAATTAATCGATTAATTATTTAATTATTTGATTAATGACAATTTTTTTTTTTTTTTTAAGTTACAGATTCTGATGAAATGGTGGTGGTTTATGTGTTCTCTGACCGAATTGATTAATAATTTAATTTTTTAATGATTATTATTTATTTATTTTCATTATTAATCATTTATTTATCTTCTTTCTCATTTGGCCAATATCTCAGGCACCTTTTGAGCTCAGAAGCTAATATTTGGACATGAGTGACCAGGTTATGTGGCTATCAAGGATATTTTTGATTTATTGATTAATCAATTAATCAATGTATCGATTAATTATTGAATTATTCGATTAATTACTAAAATAAATTTTTTTCCCCCAGTTACAGATTCTGATGAAATGGTGGTGGTTTATGTGTTCTGTGACCGAATTGATTGATAATTTAATTTTTTAATGATTATTATTTATTTATCTTCATTATTAATCATTTATTTACTTTCTTTCTCATTTGGCCAATATCTCAGGCACCTTTTGAGCTGGGAAGCTAATATTTGGACATGACAGTGACCAAGTGATGTGGCTATCAAGGATATTTTTGATTAATTGATTAATCATTTCATCGATTCATTATTTATTGATTAATCGATTAATTACTGATTGCTTAATCAATTAATTATTTAGTTTTTTATTAATGACTTATTTGATTAAATTTCTAAAAGATACATCTTCGGATGAAGCACAAGTGGTTTTGTTATGGTATTAGCCAATTGATTAAGAAAATATTTTGTGATAATCTTTTATTGATTTTAATTATACAATTAATCAATCAATTAGATGTACATCTCTCCCTCCCAATGCAGCCTCTATGAGCTCCACTGCGGTATTGCCGGGCGCCGGAGGCGCCCCTACAATGCCGCGCTGGAGGATATTTAATTATTTGGCATGGGGGCGGTGTACTTTGAATGTATGTGTACTTGTTTGTTTTCTTTCTTGTTTTCTTGTTTGTTGGTTTGTCCGGGCGATATCTCAGCCATCCTTTGAGCTGGGAAGCTGAAATTTCGGCACAATAGTGTGCAAGTCCTTTTTCAAAAACGGTATTTTTTGTTTTTTGATTAATCAAATAATTGAGGAGTTATTTAATTATTAGCGATTAATTAAGTACTTATTTAATTAATCAAATTTCCTTTCTCTTCTGACCATTAACTCAGGCACCTTTTGTAAGGAAGCTGATATTTGGACATGCCAATGACCAGGTGATTTGGCTGCAAAGGATATTTTTGATTTATTAATTAATCAATTAATCAATTAATCGATTAATTATTTAATTATTCGATTAATGACTGAATTTTTTTTTTTTTAAGTTACAGATTCTGATGAAATGGTGGTGGTTTATGTGTTCTCTGACCGAATTGATTAATAATTTAATTTTTTTATGATTATTATTTATTTATTTTCATTCTTAATCATTTATTTATTTTCCTTCTCATTTGGCCAATATCTCAGGCACTTTTTGAGCTCGGAAGCTAATATTTGGACATGAGTGACCAAGTGATGTGGCTATCAAGGATATTTTTGATTTATTGATTTATCAATGAATCAATTAATCGATTAATTATTTAATTATTCAATTAAGTACTAAAAAAATAAAAAAAATTCAGTTACAGATTCTGATGAAATGGTGGTGGTTTATGTGTTCTGTGACCGAATTGATTAATAATTTCATTTTTTAATTATTATTGTACACCACACCTTTCCTATGCCATCTCCAGGCATTGCAAATCGTCATTGCTGGGCACCGAAGGGGGCTCGGCAGTGACTCACGCTGAAAGGGAGGACTCAGTTTTCACTCTGTTTGTTTGTTTGTTTTCTTGTTTGTTTGTCCGGACGATATCTCAGCCATTCTTTGAGCTAGGAAGCTGAAATTTCAGCACAGTAGTGAGCAAGTCCTTTCTCAAAAACATTATTTTTTGTTTTTTGAATAATCAATTAATTGAGGAGTTATTTAATTATTAGCGATTAATTAAGTACTTATTTAATTCATCAAATTTCCTTTCTCTTCTGACCATTAACTCAGGCACCTTTTGAGTTAGGAAGCTGATATTTGGACATGCCAATGACCAGGTGATTTGGCTGCAAAGGCTATTTTTGATTTATTAATTAATCAATTAATCAATTAATCGATTAATTATTTAATTATTCAATTAATGACAACAACAAAAGAAATTCAACTTAGATTCTGATGAAATGGTGGTGGTTTATGTGTTTCATTGGCGAATTGATTAATAATTTAATTTTTTTATGATTATTATTTATTTATTTTCATTATTAATCATTTATTTATTTTCTTTCTCATCTGGGCAATATCTCAGGCACCTTTTGAGCGAGGAAGCTAATATTTGGACATGACAGTGACCAAGTGGTGTGACTATAAAGGATATTTTTGATTTATTGATTAATAATTTAATAGATTAATTATTTATTGATTAATCAATTAATTATTTAATTTTTAATAATGACATATTTAATTAAATTTCTAAAAGATACATCTTCGGATGAAGCACTGGTGGTTTAGTAATGCTATTAGCCAGTTGATTAAAAAAATATTTTATGATAATCTTTTGTTGATTTTAATTATGCAATTAATCAATCAATTATTGCACACCTCTCCCTCCCAATTTATTTTTGATAAGTTGCACTGCAGTATTGCAGGGCACCGGAGGCACCCCAGGAATGCCGCGCTGTGGGATATTTAATTATTTGGCATAGGGGCGGTGTACTTTGAATGTATCTGTACTTGTTTTAATGTATTTTGTTGAAAAATATGGTTTAAATCGAGAAATTTCAATAATAGTTTACACACACAAGGAAATTCGACGCAGGAGGAGGCCATTCGGCCCATCATGCCTGCACCACATTAATACCAGACAAATTCATATACTGTATTAAAAAGGAAAATGCATAACGTTTTTTTATTTGTTTTTTTGTTGTTTTTTGTGGGGTTTTTTGTAGGCATTTTGTAATATTTTTTTTTTTCTTTCGGGAGGGTGGAGGAGGAGTGGGCAAAGACGGTTCTTGGGTGAAAAACACACATCAACCACACACCACCACTTGAAGAGACCACACTGACAACACTTCACACAGATGCACATAATCACCCATCCACACATGATCTGCGGACAAATCCAACAATATCCCTGCACTCGTCTATCTCAAATGCATCTAGCTACCTATCTAATTCTAATTTAAACTTATCAACTGTTTCTCTTGCCACTGCCTTTCCAGGGAGACAATTCCATGGATTAAATACCCTCCGAGTGAAAGACCTGTGCCTTATTACCACCTTAACTCTCCTCTTCTTCACTCTCAGGTGATGGCCCCTAGTTCTATCACTGTCCACTGGGCTGCATAATTATTCTGCACTTATTTTGTCTCTACCCTTCATTATCTTAAACATCTCTATTATATCCCCTCGTAACCACCTCCTTTCTAATGTATAAATAATTTTTCCCATCTCGTCTTCAGTTGTCTTACCCTTCCTTCCATCTATTGTACACTGAATCTTGTAGTGAGGCAGTTGCCCTGAAACAACTTGCCTTTGACTCTTGGAAGGCAAATCCAAATGAAGGCAAACTCAGTTCCTTCCACCAAGATCAGAACAAGTGTGTGTCTACCCTCAGGAGTGCCAGGAAGCACTATCTCTCCACACTCAAGAATGAACTCTCAAACCTGTCTCCTTCCTCCAAATCCTGGTGGCATCTGGTCAAATCCGTTTCTGGTGTTTGTTTCCCCTCCATCCCCTCCCTTACCTCAAATGGCTACACAGTTGACACCGTACGTGACAAAGCCGAATGCCTTAACTCTGTGTTTGCCTCAAAATATTGTGCCCCAAACAAAATCTCTCTAAGTTCCCACCTTACCAAGTCGAACCCAACTGCTCATGGACTCTGTGTCCTTCTCTCCTGACAAGGTGGAGAAGTTTTTGTCAAACCTCGACTCTGATTCTGTAACTGGACCAGACGGCATCAGCCCACGGGTCCTAAAATCCTGCTCTTCCGCTCTATCTCACCTTCTCTCTGTTCTTTTCACCCTCTCTTTTGCTCAAGGTCATCTGCCAGCATCATGGAAATCAGCAAACATTACCGCTTTACACAAAAAATGTGCAAAAACAGATCCTTGCAACTACAGACCAATCAGCCTGCTCCCAATTATCAGCAAAGTCATGGAATCCATCATTGCTTCGGATATCAAATCCTTCCTCTTCTCCAATGGCTTGATCTCTGATCATCAATTTGGATTCAGACCAGGTCATTCTACTCTGGACATGTTGCTTCTGCTGTCTCAGCAATTGGATGGAGGTCCTCAATGCCAAACACAAAATCAGAGCTGTCTCCCATGACATATCACGTGCCTTCGATATGGTCTGGCACCCAACTCTGCTCACCAAACTTTCCTCCTATGGTATCTATAGAAATATCCACTCATAGCTTGCGGACTTCCTCTCTGGTCGTAGGCAACGTATGGCCCTGAATGGATTTCTCTCATCTGCCCTGCCTGTTCTGGCTGAAGTTCCCTAAGGTAGTGTTCTGGGCCCTGTGCTATTTTTGGTCTTCATCAATGATCTCTCCAACTCTCTGGAAAATCCTCTCTCTATCTCTTTGCTGATGACTCCACTCTCTGCCGCTCCATTCCTCATCCCTCAGATCGGCAGTCTGCAGCCTCCTCACTCTCTGCAGACTTGGACAAAATCACAGACTGGTCAAATAAGTGGAACATGTCTTTCATTCCTGACAAATCGCACACTCTTACTATGTCTCTCCGAAAAGACCGACTGGAAAAACCCTCCCATCTGCTTTCTCAACAATCCTCTCCAATAAGTTCTGTCGCTCAAGCTTTTGGGTCTCACAATCTGCCATGATCTTTCTTGGGAAAACCACATTTCCAAGCTCGCCGCCAAAGCCAGTTGCTGACTGGGCATCCTCCGTCATGCGAAGTCCTTCCTTGGCACACTTGAGCTCCTCACCACATGCAAGGCTTTCATCCGCAGCTCAATGGAATACTGTTCCCCCCCTCTCGGCCTGTGCTCATGCCTCACACCTAGCTCGGCTTCACGCTGTTGAAACCAAAGCTTTCAGAATTATTGGAATCCCCTGCGATGAAGCTAACTCCGAGGGTCTTTCACTCACTCAGCGCAGGCAGGTTGGTGGTCTTTCTGTCTTCTACCGACTCCTCTCCAGCCTTGCTCCCCCAGCTCTCTCTGTGCTCTGTCCCGCAAATATTCCTACAGGTCACACAAGATCTGCCAGCAACCCTCTTATGGTTAAACTGCCAAAATCTCTGCTCACTCTGCTCTCTCCTCTCTGCTCACCTTCCCTCTTTCATTCCCCTTTTCTCCCACCTCTGGAACAAACTCCCCCACTCCCTTCAATCCCACGCCTCCCTCCAGGTCTTTAAAACAGCTGTTCACCACCATCTCTTATCTTCCCCCATCCAAAACCTTGATCTTTTCTACCCCCGCTAATTCACCCCAGATACACGTTTTCGAAATTCCAACTTCTTTCCTGGAAGTCCTTGCTGTGTCCATATATTTTATACCTCTCCCACCTCCCCCCAAGCCCTTTCCCTCCCACACATCTCCCGATGTCCCTGCTCTCAAATGTTGTGTTTGTGTGCTTCCTCCCCTTCTCTCCCCATCTTGTCTACCGCTCCCCTTTTTATATACTTTGTTTGCTTGTTTGTTTGATAAATGTTAGCTCTTTCACGAGCCTTGATTCTGTATACAAAAAAAGAAAAAAGAAAAAAAAAAGATGGATGGGGAAAGAAACACTCTGGAAGGAAAAACTGAAAAATATGGAACGAAGAAGAACGATGGAACGAAGAAAAATATGAAATATGGAACGAAGAGGGCATGGGGTGGAAGGGTGGGGGGTAGGGGGGATTAACAAGGGTGGAAAAGATCATGGTTTTGGATCGGGATGATCTGAGATGTTCACCACTATCTTAGTCCATCCCTCATAAAAAACCATGATCTTTTCCATCCCCATTAACATCTCCAAGCCCACGTCTCTCCAAATTTCCAGTTTTTCTTTCGTGATAGCTTGCTTATGTATCCAACTTGTCCACCCATGCATCATCCCCGACCCCTCATTCTTCCCAACATCCATTGCTTGTCCAAGTCTCCCTCTATTTTGCACATCAACTCTACTGTTGGTGTTTCCACCCTCTCTCTCTACTGTTCCTTTTGTTCTGTTGCATCCTGATCCATTCAGTGTTCTTATACCTCCATGAGCCTTGACTCGGTGAACAATGAATACTAATAATAATAATAATAATTTTGAAAAAATACCATTTTGCTTCTTCTGCAGTGACAGTCATCTTTGGACGACATAAAACAATTCCCACACAGCATTTAAAGGTGCCACTGTAACGTGCAGTCCCACTACCATGCTAACATCCCTTCTATTTCCTCCCTCTTCCTTCCTCCTCCTTCCTGGTGAAAATTTAACAGGAAGCTTTTTAAAATTGATTCCCATACATCAGTTTAACCTCATTGAGCAGGTGATTAGCATTAACCCGGTGTGTACCCCGGTTTAGAATAGGTACACCGTATCCCTGCATGTCGTAAGAGGCGACTAAAAGGGTTGGCGTCAGGAAGGGCATCCGGCCATAAAAACATTGCCTCAAAAAGAAAACCATGACAATTACAACTACATATGGGCAGGGTACAGCCCGAAGTGGAGATCGGTTTCTGAGGTTTGGGACATGGAATGTAGGGACAATGACAGGGAGATCAGGAGAAGTGGTGGAAGTCTTGGTCAGAAGAAGAGTGGACATATGTTGTGTGCAGGAGACGAGATGGAAGGGAAGTGGTGTGAGAATGGTGAAGGGTAGGCAGGGACAGAAATACAAGTTTGTGTGGCAAGGGTGCCTGGAGGGCGTGAATGGTGTTGGTGTCCTGTTTTCTGAGGAGTTTGTAGACAGTGTGGTGAGTGTGACTAGAGTGAGTGAAAGGTTGATGATAGTGAAAACGATGATTGGAAAGCTCTTGGTGAACATCATCTCGGGATATGCTCCGCAGGTTGGTCGGAGCGATGAAGAGATGGACAAGTTCTGGTGTGCTATAGAGAAGCTGATGGAAAACGTGAAAGATGAGGAAGTTGTTGTGGTAGGAGGAGACCTAAATGGACATGTGGGAAGGAGTATGTACGGTTTTGAGGGAGTTCATTGGGGTTACTGATATGGTGTGAGAAATGGAGAAGGTGAAAGGATTTTGGAGTTTGCTGATGGAGCTGATTTGTTGATTTGTAATACTCAGTTCCAGAAAGAGGATAATAATCTTGTTACATACACGTCAGCTGGGTCGACGACAACCGTTGACTACCTGATGGTGCATAGGCGAGATAGGGGGCACCTCCGGGACACAAAGGTGATCCCGGGGGAGGAGGCTGTTTCACAGCACCACTTGGTTGTCTGCGACATAAGGGTGAAAGGTGCGAGGAGAGCTCGGAGGGTGAAGTACCAACCGAGAATGAAGGTGTGGAGGTTGAAAGAGGTGACAGTGAAGGAGGCATTAAAAGAGAGGCTGAGTATGGTCGAGGATGATGTGGTTGAGCTTGAAAGTAGTTGGATGTCAATGAAAGATAGTCTGTTGGGAGCCGTTGGTGAGGTATGTGGATGGACAAAAGGACCACCGAGGCACTCGGAAACATGGTGGTGGGATGATGAAGTTGGAAAGAAGATTGACGAGAAGAGGAAGAAGTTCAAGGAGTGGCAGAAGGCGAAGGGTATGGGGGCAGAAAAGGCAGAGCATGAAAGTTATAAGACAGCCAAGAAGGCTGCAAAGAAAGAGGTAGCAAAGGCACAGGAGGCATGTAGGAAAATGTTCGGAGAACGCTTGGATTCGGAAGAGGGTCAGAGAGCGGTATTCAGGATTGCAAAGCAGATCGAGAAAGAGAGGTGTGATGTGATGGGGGTGAGTTGCTTGAAGGATGAAGTGGGACAAATCGTTGTGGACCCAGATGGAATTAAAGGAAGATGGAAGAGATATATGGAAATACTGTTGAACGCAGAGAATGAATGGGATGGCAACAGAGAGAGTAACCCAGTTTTAGGACCGGCAGAGAAGATAACTGAGAAGGAAGTTGAGGAAGCGATAAAAGCAATGAAGAGTAGAAAAGCGGGAGGGCCGACGGGAGTTGTGGGAGATATGTTGAAGGCAGCAGGAAGATGGGGTGTGAAGAGAATGACAGAGATCTGCAATCTGGTGGTGAAAGAAGGCCGCATTCCAGTGGATTGGGAACTGAGTACCCTCGTCCCTCTATACAAGGGGAAAGGTGACCCTCTGGACTGTGGCTCGTATCGAGCGATAAAGTTATTGGAGCATGGAATGAAGGTATTGGAAAGGGTGTTGGAGAAGAGGATAAGGAAGAAAGTGAGATTGACGAAATGCAGTTTGGATTTATGCCAGGAAGAGGAATGACAGATGCGCTCTTTATTGTGAGCCAGTTGCAGGAGAAGTATATGGAGAAGAGGAAGAAGTTGTTTCTTGGGTTTGTTGACCTGGAGAAAGCATTCGATAGGGTTTCACGTGAAGTAGTGACATGGGCATTGAGGAAGTTAGGAGTGGAGGAATGGTTGATCAGAGTAGTGATGGCAATGTACAAAAGAGCATGCACAGCTGTAAGGACGAAGGACGGGAACAGTGGTGAGTTTGAGGTGAAGGTGGGAGTGCATCACGGGTCAGTACTAATTCCACTACTATTTTTAGCTGTGATGGATGTGCTGGCTCAGAACGTAAAGGAGGGTTTACCGTAGGAGTTGTTGTATGCAGATGATCTGGTGTTGATTGCAGAAAGTATGGATGGACTGAAGGAGAAGATGAACAAGTGGAAGGAATGAATGGAGACAAAAGGTCTGAACGTGAATATCGGAAAAACGAAGGTGATGGCAAGTGGTAAAGCATGTGGTGAGGTGGAAAGAACTGGGAAGTGGCCATGTGCTGTGTGCAGGAAGGGTGTCGGAGTGAATTCCATTCAATGTACAATGTGCGCTGAGTGGGTTCATCAAAAATGTAGTGGTTTGAGAGGGTCATTAACCAGTGTGGCAGCTACATTCAAGTGTAAGGTGTGCACAGAGGGAGCTGCAGATGGAGGAAATGTTGAGTTGGATCTTGGAGATGGCGTGAAGCTGGAAGGTGTGAAAACATTTTGTTACCTTGGAGACATGCTGAATGGAGAAGGTGGATCAGACTCGGCAACAGTTGCTCGAGTGAGATGTGCATGGAAGAAGTTTCGGGAACTGAGTGGCGTGCTGATGAGGAGGGGAGTGTCATTGAAGCTGAAGGGAAAGGTGTATGCTGCATGTGTGAGAAGTGTTATGATTTATGGGAGTGAGACATGGGTAATGAACGTGGAGCAGCAACGAAGGCTGGAAAGGGTGGAAATGCGAATGGTTTGGTGGATGTGTGGAGTATCGTTGAGAGAGAGGAAGACAAATGATGAATTGCGAAAGTTGATGGGAATAGAGCCTGTGATGGATGCTGTGAAGAGAAACAGGTTGAGATGGTTTGGTCATGTGTTGAGGAAGGATGAAAGTGACTGGTTGAAAAGAGTGATGGAAATGAATGTAGAAGGAAATAGAGGACGGGGAAGACCGAGAAAAACTTGGCTAAAGATGGTCGAAAAAGAAATGCGGGCAAGGGGGTTAACAAGGGGAGATGCAGAGAATAGGGCAAAATGGAGAACATTGTCATGGGGACCGCAAGGCTAACCCCCGCTCTTGCAGGGAAAATGGCCTTAAAATGCATGTTGTTGTTGTTGTTGTTGTTGTATTAGCATTGGGATTCGGGTGAGACAGCTGTCCAAGGCCATATGCAGAAAAGTAAACCATATGGCCATCAGGATCTGCCACAATCTGCTACTATGTATATATACAGTATATATCAGACCAAAATGTTCCAGAATTTTTTCATGAGAATGACCCAAAGAGAAGAGGTTAAAAGATTAACTTTTAAGAAAAAAAGTACAGATACATTCAAAGTACACGGCCCCCATGCTAAATACAGAAATAATATATCCTCCAGCCCGCAGTATTAGGCGCCCGGCAATTCCACCGTGCAGCACATATAGACAGTATTGGGAGGGAGATGTGTACAATAATTAATTGATGAAAATAAATAAATTAAATAATTAAATTTCTTAATAATTAAAATTAATAATTTCTTATTAAATATTTAAATTAAAATATTAAAATTAAAATAAGTAAAATAAATAAATAATAATCGTAAAATAATTAATTACTTCATCAATTGGCTAATTGCATACCTAACTAAACCGCCAGTGCTTTATCCAAAGCTGTAACCTTTTGAAAATTAATAAAATCATTGATTATTCCAAAAAATCTCCTCTTCCTGTTCAGGCTGGAGTTCCCCAAGGCAGTGTTCTGGGCCCCGTGCTTTTTCTGGTCTTCATCAATGATCTCTCTGACTCTCTCGAAAATCCTCTCTATCTCTTTGCTGATGACTCCACTCTCTGCCGCTCCATTCCTCTTCCCTCAGATCGGCAGTCTGCTGCCTCCTCACTCTCTGAAGACCTGGACAAAATCACAGACTGGTCAAACAAGTGGAACATGTCTTTCAATCCTGACAAATCTCACACTCTTACTATGTCTCTCCGAAAAGATCGACTGGACAACCCTCCCATCTACTTTCTCAACAATCCTCTCCAAGAAGTTCTGTCGCTCAAGATTTTGGGTCTCACTATCTGCCATGATCTTTCTTGGGAAAACCACATTTCCAAGCTGGCCTCCAAAGCCAGTCGCCGACTGGGCATCCTCCGTCGTGCGAAGTCCTTCCTCGGCACACCTGAGCTCCTCACCACATACAAGGCTTTCATCCGCAGCTCAATGGAATACTGTTCTCCCCTATGGGCCGGTGCTCCTGCCTCACACCTAGCTCGGCTTCACGCTGTTGAAACCAAAGCTTTCAGAATTATTGGAATCTCCCGCGATGAAGCTATCTCTGAGGGCCTTTCACTCACTCACCGCAGGCAGGTAGGTGGTCTTTCTGTCTTCTACCGACTCCTCTCCGGCCTTGCACCCCCAGCTCTCTCTGTGCTCTGTCCCCCAAATATTCCTACAGGTCGCACAAGATCTGCCAGCAACCCTCTGATGGTTAAACTGCCGAAATCTCGGCTCTCCGCTCACCTTCACTCTTTCATTCCTCTTTTCTCCCGCCTCTGGAACAAACTCCCTCACTCCCTTCAATCCCACTCCTCCCTCCAGGTCTTTAAAACAGCTGTTCACCACCATCTCTTATCTTCCCCCATCCAAAACCTTGATCTTTGCTACCCCCGCTAATTCACCCCAGATCCACCTTGTTTGAAATTCCAACTTCTTTCCTGGAAGTCCTGGCAGTGTCCATATGTTTTATACCTCTCCCACTGCCCCCTTCCCACGCCCCCCCCCCCCCAAAGCCCTCGCCCTCTCTCAGATCTCTCGATGTCTCCATGTCTCTCGGACCCTGCTCTCAAATGTTGTGTTTGTGTCCTTCCCCCTCTCTCCCCATCTTGTCTACCGCTCCCTATGTTATATGTTTTATGTGTCGGTTTGTCTTTCTGTGTGATTAATGTTCGCTCTTTCACGAGCCTCGATCTTGTATACAAAAAAAAAAAAAAAAAAAAAAAAAAAAAAATCACTTGGTCATTGGCATGTCCAAATATCAGCTTCCTAGTTCAAAAGGTTCCTGAGATATTGCCCAGATGAGAAAGAAAATAAATAAGTGCGTAATAAACCCCCTTCGGTGCCCGGCAATGACGTCATGCAGCGCGTGGAGATGGAATAGCAAAGGAGCGGTGTACAAAAATGTTAAGATGGATAAATATAAAGTAGTCTTTACCAAAAATGACTGAAAACCTTTTTCAGATTGATTGTTAGAGAGATAGTGAAGAAAATTAATATAAATTAGAAAATGTAATTAACCTGGCACAGAACCGTGCAACACAACAACAATCCTACCTTTGTAAGTCTTTTTTGAATCCCTGAAAAGGCAGAAGAGATTATGATTTTAATACCTTAGACAGCGATATACAAAAAACGTTTTCTACCAGTGATCTACAGCAATTATATAACAAAGGCCAAACCACATTTCGCAAGCCGGTACCCTAACCGCTAAGCCAACACCAGGCTCACCTGCGCATGAAGGGAATAATCAATTTTCCTCTTACCTGATCATTTATCCCCACATGTATGTAGGACTTTATAATTAGTTAACACTCAGGCCTTCAATCCCAAAAATGCTGCATAAAAGCAACTCATAAAAGCTGCATAAGGTACGCCCTTTGCATGGAGCGAGCATTAGTCTTCTCATGCCTGTGCTACTTGTAAATACCTACAACTGCCGAGGAACCCAGGTAGGGTTTGAATCAGCAAGAGGGCTTATCTTGTGTGGCTTTTATTGGTTGCTTTATGCAATATGCTTCGATTGAAGAGCCAAGTGTTAATTATTTATTAGGTCCTAGCCACAGCTGTGGATAATCGATGACGTCATAGCTGATTCGTTGTTCCCTCCAATTATGGGTGAGAGAGGTGGTGGGCCTTTGGAATTTATATGTTTGTCATTCTATTATTTATATGTTTATATGTTTGTGTTATATTATATATGTTATTTGTGTTTATATGTTCATTTACACTACCGGTCAAAAGTTTTAGAACACCTCAATTTTTCCAGTTTTTGTTGAAATTTACGCAGTAATGTCTCAATGTACTCTGAAATTAAGCATAGAACAAATAAACAATTGGAGATAAAAAGAATCATAGAATCATTTTGTTTAACAAAATTTAATTTCAATTTATCACTCAGCAAAGTATCCACCTTTTGCAGATATAACCGCCGAACACACTCGTGGCATTCTTTCTACAATGGAAATCAAATATTGTTCGGGAAGTTCTTCCCAACACTGTTGCAGAAGTTCCCACAAATGTGTTGCACTTGTAGGTTTCTTTGCCTTCATCCTTCTGTCCAGTTCATCCCAAACCAGCTCGATGGGGTTTAAGTCTGGAGACTGTGCTGGCCATTCCATGATTTGAAGCCGACCGTCTTGTACTTTTCCTCGAAGGTAGTTTTGACATAGCCTGGAGGTGCGTTTAGGGTCATTATCTTGCTGTAGGATGAACCCCTGACCAACTAGGCATAGTATACCAGAGGGTATTGCATGGCGCTGCAAAATGCTGTGGTAGCCCTTTTTTTCAGGGTGCCAGTCACTCTGTGCAAGTCGCCAATTCTGGATCCAGCAAAAAAGCCCCAGACCATCACGCTTCCCCCTCCATGTTTGACAGTTTGTGTCACACACTGAGGAACCATTCTTTTGCCTACTCGACGGCGTACAAAAACCCTGCGTGAAGAACCAAAGATTTTAAATTTTGATTCATCGGTCCATAAGACCTTCTTCCAGTCTTCAGTAGTCCCCTGGCAGTGCTTCATGGCCCAGGCAAGCCTCTTTTTCTTATTTTGCCATCTTAGCAATGGCTTTCTTACAGCCACTCGACCTGGCAAACCTGCAGCTCGAAGTCTTCTCTTCACAGTTGAAACTGAGACTTGCTTATTTCGACCAGTGTTAAGCTGTGCTTGAAGCTGTTGTCCTGTGAGCCGCCTATCACACAAGCTGTTGACTCTCAGAATCTTGTCTTCTGATTCTGTTGTGGCTTTGGGTATGCCAGACCTCTTCCTGTCGGAGTTTCCTCCACTTTGCAATGTACTACTTCCTGCAGTGCAATATTGTCCAAATAATGCTTCAGAGGATGTAATAACAGTCTGTTTCAATACTGCTTTCATGCAGACAGGGGGTTTGTTATCAAGTAATCAGCAGAGGTTGAGACACCTGTCGGAATTGTGTGCATCAACTTTCAAGGCTTCATTTACTTACATTTCTGCAGAACAGCTATAAGTTTTTAACCCATTACTTGTTCCCTGAAGAAGGCCTTTTTTTTTACAATATAACGGTGTAATTTACATTATTTTCCCGTTTTTGCAAGCCTAAACTTTTTTTTTTAACCTGGAGCAGTTTACTGCTTAACTTTGTACCATTTCAGGTTATTCACTGGACATGAAACTCCGTAAATTTCAATAAAAACTGGAAAAATTGAGGTGTTCTAAAACTTTTGACCGGTGGTGTATATGTTTGTCATGTTATTTAATCATTTATATCGATGTTTGGAATCTATTCTCATTGCACGTGGTATATGTTTTGGCAGCATTGGTGGCGCAAGTTTCTGTCTGCCAGCAAGTCATGAAACTGGTTCCTGGCTGATGCCTTTATTCTTTGGTAAGGTTATGTGGTGTTGGAGTTCTCATGCATGTGCTACTTGTAGATGTCCACAACTGTGGAGGAACTCAGGTAGGGTTTGAAACAGCAAATGGCTTTTCTTTGATGAAGGTTGTGTAGCTGTTGTTCTTGGTTATGTAGCTTTTCTTGGTTGCTGTATGTAGCTTTCTTAGGCTAGAAGGGCTGAGTGTTAACTAATATACAGCATACACTGGATATGTATTTTTACAGTGTACACCAATTCCTTAGTGGGTGTAGGGAAGTGTTTTAGATGGCTCCAAAAAAGATATTTTTTGGGGATTTTGTAAAAATGCCAACAGGATGAGAACACTGGGCAATGCCTGGTACCCCTGCTAGTCTATACTATAAGATAAATGTTTGTCTGCGTGTCAACATATTTTCAGAGTTGTTCAAACGCATCTTTGTGAAACATTCAGCCGTCCATTTGTAAGTACTGGGGAGTGTTTTTAGCCCAATTTTTTTTGGAAAATTCTGAATAAAGGTTCGATTATTTTTAAGATTATCTTTAAAAATTGCTCTATAATACCTATCCGGATTCGGATCTTTACCACAATCTTATCAATTCCTTCTTGTCACACACCCAACCTGTCCACCAATGTCCATAACTTTTTGAGATATCCTGCTCACAGTCAGACAGACAAACACACATACAGGGGTGAAAACATATCCTGGTGGCGGAGTGGCGGAGGTAGTATGGCACTCGTCAGACAAAAATATGTCATCGATACCGAGGTCTTCATTTGCAGTGATTCAGAAAAGCAGTTACACAAGCCGTACCATCTTCTGTGATTTTTACGAAGTGCCTGGAAAAGCTGGATTTTGTAAGGAAGAAGCTCAATGTTTTCCATTAGTAATGATCATGCTGATGTGAAACGGATTCCTGTTTCAGCTGAGAGTCATCCTGTTGGTTTTCATGGATATCTCTCTATCTATTTCCATACAGCTTCATTGGTCTTGGGACACGAACATTAACAAGCCATCCTAAACAGCACTTATTCACGTTTTGTAATGATCAGTATATTTTATCTTTGGCATTAATGCCGTTATTGATTTGTAAGCAGATACACGAGCTGCCAGGACCCTTCTTTTAAATGCTCTCCGCACTCTTTTTGGTGACTTTGTTTCAACGTAGATGTCATAAACAAAGATGCAGCACTGCTACATATTAAATTGTCCGATTATTTTTATTACCTGTAAAAAATGTTTTTTCTGTCACAGGCAATCAAAGGAAATTTGAAATTTACTTACAACCATGTTACTAAGAAAATCTCAGCATGATCAAATGTTGCAATTTTTATGGTCCACCCTGCATGTGGTCACATAAAAACCTGTGTACAATTTTATGGTCACAAAAATAAGGACATTAGGAGACAGCAGTGGTCTCCATGAATTACAAGGTGATTCAATGATGAGGATAATTCATCACAACGCTTGGGATTTGCACATGGGATTCCAGCTTGACATCAAAGTGTTCAGAGGGAAATTCCAAATGGGCCAATAATTCCCTCTTCCACCTGGCTCATCAGAATGAATCTTTCATCAATCTTTCAGGAACATCGGATACGTTTATCTTTACTCTTTTCTAATTCGTCCTGCACATGCTCGGTTGTGCATTGGTCGCTCATGCGTTCTTCCTCTTCGCTATCTGATTTCCATGGACTTAGTGTGTTTTAAGTGACCTCCCAAAAAAATTCGAGCTGTTTACAGAAACGGTGTGCTCTATGTGATCCGATGGATTGAGAACACGATAAGGTCGATCTCAGCAAACTGGCACAACAATGCTCTCGAAGGAAGTTGTGTTCAGGCTTAGTAGAATGGTGGTAGACACCATCCACCAGGAATCCTTTGTCACCTGGTAAGGCTTTGAGTATGAATCTTGTTGGTAAACAACATTTTATCTGGTTGTGGTGCCTGTGGCCTTTCTGCATCGTATGAAAATGATGAGCCATCTTCACCATTTTCTTCTCCAAATAAGTTGTATGTATCCAAGGTAAATTTTAACATCGTAGACCTGCTCCATTAACAATTTTATTGAGGGTGAGAATCCATTATTATATCCAATTTTCCAATCTCCCTCATTATTTCCTGTCCTGATGGCGAACACACAGAACATGCAGATACTAACGGTGGAAACTTACCCAGGCCAAGAATGAAGATTGCCATCATTAAAAAGAATGCGAATGATGCACATGTGATGATCTGTGAAACCAACTCAATTTCGAAATCAATTTCTTCTTTTCTGATGAAGTGGATGATTACGACTGAAGGAAAGAAATGAGAATTTGGGATAATGAGGAAAAAGGAGAGAAAAACAATTAAATGAGAATTTCACGCTGCTGGCTTTTCTCTTTCCATTTACACCTTCAACAAAGGTATTTTATGACTTAATTGTCCAGCAATTATTTACACCTGCATCCAATGATTGCTATTAACTTCTACACTCTCTTCTTACAACCTCCCATCTCCTCTAAATAAATACATGCTGATCCATCGAGCTCCTACCTTTGGAAGACTCTTCCAGCACACATTTGCCATCGTATTCATGAAAGCCGTTACGGCAACTACATTTTCGGTTCTTCCTTTTGTCACATTTTCTCTCTTCATACTGACTATCTGCAGATCAAACAAATCATCATTAGAAAGAGTTAAGTGAGAAACAGAACACAAGATGCAAGGATATCCCAGAGTATTAAATTTACTATCAGAGTACCCGCCCTATGGGCAATCATCATACAGGCAATCATCTTCCAAGTGTGCAACACATTGTCCTGCCATCTCTTGTTGAGAATATTTTCATTAATTAGTTAATTGTCATTATTATAAGAGGGCCAGTCAATAAGTAACCTTAGAATGACGATATAAATTTGAGAATGTAATGTGTGTAGTTGTAGACGACATATGTTATATCTACGGGTAATTGGGTAAGAGCCATGTTTTGCCTGTTTTAGATCTGGCAACGTCGAGCATATGACGCCAGTAGAGCAGTTCCAAGATGGCGGCGCCCTAAGACGCATGCACCAGGGAGGAGCAACGTTCTGTCATCCGTTTCTTGCGAAGTGAGGGTGTGAATCCCAGTGAAATCCATCACAGAATGAAGATGCAATATGGTGACGCATGTTTATCGCTGCAGAAGGTGTATGACTGGGACAGGAAGTTTAAAAGTGGAGTGTCCAGTGTGGCAGACACTGCTCGCTCAGGCCGGCCTCACGCAGCGGAGACACCAGAAATGGCTGCAGGAGTTGAGCGCGTGCTAAGGGGAAACCATCACATTACGCTGGATGAAGTGGTCTCCGAATTGAACATTAGGCATGGGTCAACACACCATATCTTTCACAACATGCTGGGGTTCCGCAAAGTGTCTGCAAGGTGGGTGTCTAGACAACTCGCACTCAAACTGAAATATCGGCGAGTGGATGCATGTGAAGAACTTCTGCGACATTACAAAACAGAAGGCGACACTTTCTTACAGCGCGTAGTGACTGGGGATGAAAGCTGGGTCCACTACTTTCAGCCAGAAACAAAGAGGGCAAGCAAAGAGTGGCGCCATTCAACTTCACCGAAGCCCAAAAAGTAGGACCATAGTTACCAGTGCATCATAATTTGATGTGCATCGACCTCCTTAAAAATCATCTGAAACCAGCAATCAGTTCAAAACGTCGTGGACTACTCACTACCGGTGTCTTGCTGCAGCATGACAATGCTCGGCCCCATACTGCTTGCGCTACAGCTGCAACAATCGAGGACCTGCATTTTGAGTGTCTTCCTCATCCACCCTACGCACCAGACCTCGCCCCTTCGGATTACCATATATTTGGGCCACTTAAAGAGGCGCTTGGTGGAACCACTTTCCAATCTGACAAAGAGGTTCAAGAGGCAGTGCACGAATGGCTACACAAGCAGCCAAAATATTTTTTTCTAGAAGAATCCAGGCCTTAGTAAAGTGCTGGAAAAAATGCATTGAATGCAATGGAGATTATGTTGAAAAATAACAGTTGTTACACACTCACATGCAATAAACAAGTTGTGAAAAATATTTCAAGGTTACTTATTGACTGCCCCTCGTAGGCCTACATACATTATTTGCTAACTGGTATCTCCACCCAGGCCATACGATCCTCTTCAACTAAAGTATCAAACCAGCCTGGCTACGCTGCTGTTAGACTTTCGGTCTTGTTTCATTACGATGACCATAGGCTAATATGGTTTATATTATTTTATCTTTTTGCTTACATAACGGCAATCTTTACTGAAGAACCGCGAGATAAACGCAATCTTGCGAGATTTTGAATTTAATTCAGGTTTATTGTGAATTCATTTTAACTTATTGATTAAAGATTGTGAATTAACTTTAAAATTTGTTTTTTTTAAATTTACTTTTATCATTCTTAATTAATAACGGGAACAGGAATTTTAAATCAGACTCTTGTAATGGTATAAGAGTGTTCTTTCTCTCTGAGTCTGCGAGATCAGCGATTCGAACTCCCGACCGAGTCATACCAAAGCCTTAATAATGATCCGTGCTGTTTCCTTGCTCGACGTTCAGAATTTAAAACGGATGGAGTACTGATAATAGCGCAGGCTTTAACAGGCCTAGTGGCCTCCTCCTTGTAAAGGAACTCTTATTATTATTATTACTAGGGCATTGCCCGTACGTGGGTGCCCGTTCCTTGCCAAAAAAAAAAAAAACGCTACCCGTACGCTCTACCCCGCCCGTACGCCCGTAAACAAAAAAAACAACGCTCTTCGCTTCCGCCCTTCGCTCTGACTGAATTGGGAGAAATAATGCGCATATGAAATCGAGAAATTATTATTTTCTCCGGAAGAAATCGAATTACGAACCGTACCGTAATGGCGGTCAGCTCGTAACGCGCTCACCTCCGCTCGTTCTCACATCGGCCACGCCTACGCAACAAAGCGTTCTGTGATTGGCTGCCGGAAGTGAAGTCTTCACTGTCCGGAAGTTCGCAAATCGTCGCAGTTACGATGAATCGTTTTAATTTAATCGCAGTTTGAATTCGTTTTAAAACATAGTTTAACGGCAACATAGTTTTCCAACGTGAAATAAATGAATACGCTGTAAAATGTGCCGGCCGAGGTAGAGTCTGATCGCCACGTTCGGCACACGTGATAGCTCGCTGCTCTCTGATTGGTTGAAGCGTTTTTTGGACATAGCTCGGTAAGTACTTGTCCGATTAATTTAAAACCTTGAAAAGGCACATCCTCGGGTCCCCAGCAATATACCTGGCAAGTTTAAAGTATATCGGACCCGTGGTTGTCGAGAAACAGCGGTCACAGACACACAGACACACAGACACACAGAGATTGCTGGAATTATAGATAGATT